>NW_011887774.1:1153041-1220468 GCF_000806365.1 Fopius arisanus | reverse complement strand
CCCCCCAATTTTTTGCTAGCATTCATCCCATTTTCATCCCTTCATTTCGTTCCTAACCATGCCTACAAACACCATGCTTATACACATACCCCTTTCTCAATTCCAGCTTCATCCTTACAGCCACCCTCTACCTTTACGCATCTGCCCAACCCCTAATTTAGCCATTCACCCCCCCAATCCTATTTATTCGTATCCCCCTCGTATTTCTAGTTTTTTCTAGGGAATTCCCTAGGGACATGTCGGGCAAAAATCCCTCCATCCGGGCCTTAAGGATAATCGGGCGAGGTAGAAGGAATTTAAAAAATGCTGCCAATCCTATGGAAGAAATGATTACAAACGTTTTTGTTCGAAATTCGATTTCGCTGTCAGGTCCGGGGCCTACCGGACGAAAAAATTCTCCTCAATATGTAAATGCAAAAACGAATGCAACGCCAAACTTATTTCGATTTTTATTTTATTTCTTCACGAGGTACACGAGTTTGTTATTGTTATACATCATCGCAATTAAATAATTGATTTATCCTCAGTATTCCATTCTGTTGCATTAAATTTAATCTGCTGCATCATTTATCTTATATTCATTAAATAGTCAATATATTATCATACTTTCAATGGATTCAACAACATATATTTATTTATATACGGTGTGTATATACATACATAAGTACCGAATGTATAATTCATATCCTCTTAATTAATTCATCATATTTAATTTAAATGTTTATGTATTCATCTCCTCTCATCAGGATAATCGAGAGATTATTTGAATAATACAAGTAACAGCGTAACTCCGATATGACTCAATACATTGTGTCTCGTCTCCACTTTAACTCATTAAACTAATTATTTATAATTGTAACTTGATCATAATATAATCATTAATATTCTTGTTCGTCAATCAAATTCACAAAATGTCGAAAGGAGTAGCGATAACAGATGTTAAACATTAAGAAAACAAAATCACAAAAACAGTTTCAATGATAAGTCATTAAATCGATTAGAGGCCAACGTGTGATTATTTACCGCTGAAATCATCACGTTTTATTACCATTATTATCATTATTATTTTTCATTACAATTAGGCCTCTTTCTAAGACATCTCCACAGGCTTTTGAACCCATCCCTCTAATTATCCGCGAAAGCTGTCATTTTATAATGGAATATTGCAAGCGCTTGCATCACTACAATTTCAATCATCAAATAATAAATTACAAATTATTAAAAAATTATGGAAAATGAGGAATCGATGGAATGGATGGATCATAGACGTGCTCCTCGATGGCAAATGCACTCTCTTTTTAACAAAATATTTCCCCAATAATTCATATCAACGATTCAACATTCAGATCTCTGCGATGCTATCGCAAGCCAGTTTATTCGACAATCAACTATGATATATATTCATTAAATCTATGGGTTCTTGACTATAGTAATTCATCACTTTTGTCTGTACAGAGACTGGCGCAGCACTCGTGACAAAAATTTATATCTCTTCTTTTATCCTTTTGTGCGATTCTCAATAATAATGAATGACAGGTGACAAATGCTAAAAGATCCTCATTATTTATTCATTATTTTTAAGCCATTGTTTGTTTCCTTTATGTTCATTTTACGATTGGGGAGAAGTTCCTTCTGGAGTTGAGATAGACTGAAATAGAATGATTCTCTATTTTTAATGGTTTTATTGTTTTTAATCGTCAATAACTCGAGATTGGCAGAGTGAAATTCAATCGATTCTCTTTCACGTCGAAGGCATTTTTATCAGATTCCAAAACGAGACGTGATTTCTCCGACTCCTACCGTTTTCCTAAGAGATATTAAGGATCGAGCAGGTTTATTTTGCTTTAAAAAAAAAAACAAAAATACCGAAACAATTCCAGTTTATCATTATGAGAAAAAAATTATAAGGAAAATCATAAAGAATGACTGATGCTCTTGGAGTTCGTCGATTGTATTATCAATAGTAAATCATTACTCATTTAATTAATTGAGCACGATGGTTGTAAATAAAAGTCAATGATTGCTCGATCGTGATAATTCACTTGAGATCCTCATCCTCATTGAGTAGTACATCCATCTGTTGCTCCCAGTCTTCCTTAGTGTCATTGGATGACGTATTTTTTCCATCCCCTGGTACGATCTCGAAATCCTTGAGTTCAGCCTCCAATTCCCCTTCCCATTCTTCTTCTGCGGAGAGTGACAAGCAGCGTTGTAGCTAGTTTTCCAGAGGGTTTTGGGTGTGTTTTTCATGTGTCTTTGATGTATGTATGTATGTACGATAATTGTCATAATAATGAGGCGTGATAATGAGGGAAGTTCATACGAATGCTTGTGAATGAAAAAAAAATAATAATTGAAAACTCGTGGATAAACGTAATCACGAAAATGGATCATTCAGGCAGTTAATTCTACAATTACCTCATTTATCGTATTCATTATTTAGTTTGGTTGGTTGATTGGTCCAGGCGGTTGATAGTGGACCAATAGGTTTCTAACACGTGAAACAATTTTTTCTATCAATCTTCGAAAATTGAAAATATCATCACCAACCATTACTAAATCCATCACCAACAAATCACTCATCATATTCACATATTTATATTGAATTTTTCATCTCTCGTTTCTCCCATCCAAATCCGTGAATTCGAAAATACCAGCCAAGCACGTGTGAAAAAAGGAAAATTTATTGACAACGGAATGGGGATTTACGTGTTTGGCTGCGAATATTAAACTCTTCTCAATAGTGTCATTAAAAACATTCCCCTTTGTTCAAATAACTCCCCATAAACCACGTATTGTCATTCAACGAATTTAATTAGGTAACTATTAACGTCCTCACTCCAATCATCAAGATCATCATTTTTAATTTCTTATATTTTTCATCATTATTTACTTACAATTTTACAACACGAAGAGAACGAAGTTTTTGAGATAAAGTATTATTTCATGCTTTATTAATTCTTTTTTTTTCAGATTTTTCTTTTTTCATAAATTTCCTCGACGAAGACAGACGAGCAGACAAACGACGGACAAACAGACAGACAAATAGTCAAATTGTTATTCGTCAATCGAATAGTTTTAATCGCTTGATTTTATCATTAATCAATTACCCAAACAGTTTCAGTAATAATTGAAATACCCCCCCCCCCTTCCGCTCACTTACTCGTGCTATCTGATTTTTCTACTATATTTCTTTTTTGTTCTTCAACTAAATTCATCTAGATATTATTGCATTAAAATTTTCCTCCTCTTCCGCAAGATGCATTCATCCAGCCCCGTTGGAGACTATATAATAATAATGATAATAAAGACTATAGAACTTTCAGTGATTCAATGAACAATTGAATCGTCTAGAATTTTATCGCCATGACGTTCCCCTGAATCCTATAGTATCTTATTTTTTATAATAAATATGAGGAATTGATGACGAATGTTGTGTGTGTATGAGTCATATAATCAACTAAAAATCGTGAATAATTGATATTGTCATAATTAAGTAGCGAGAATATAACTGAAAAGTTGGATTTTAGTCAACTAAAGTGAATGTCTCGTAGGCTATAAACGAATGGTATCTAGGAGGTTAATGTGTTCTTTGGTTAATGGTACACGGGACTCTCCTCTTCTTAGGCTGCAGACAAAATACAAGTAAAATGGTTTTTTTCCTCTCATTTGTTCGTTTGAAAATCATTATAACGTCGTTATATTCAATATTGTACTTTCGACAGACTGCACTAGGGTTATGGTTTGATAGATACACTCAAGCTACCTTTAATTCCATATATGCAGAAATTTCATAGCTATCCTAGTCTTTACTCCAAGAAATTCTATTATTTTTTTAATCATCTGTATTGAATGTTTTACCTCAGGAATTCTCAGGTCGTGGAGAATTCGACGGATAACATTTTAAATTATTATAATAAAAATACTCTACCAATATGTCCAGAAAAAAGGAAATACGATAAACTTAATTAAAAAATTGATTGCTAATTTCCGGTTTTCAAAAGTTAACTATTTGAAAAGTTAACTATTAGTTAACTTTTCAAAATTCTAGTTGTAATCACGATTTTTTTAACGAAATGTATGCAATATCGCTGTATATTTTTTTAGAGAGATATTTGAATGAAAAAGGTTAATTTATTCTAGTTATTTCTATAAGATATTCCAAAGAAATGATTTATTATTTGGCGGAGAATCTTTTCAACTTTTTTGTTATAAAAAATGCAAAAGAAAATCTCGTGGAAAGTTTTCGTGGATCAAGTTACAAAGAAAAATGAAGAGCCATTGACTTTTTTCAATCAAATAATTAATTTCAATCAAATAATTAATTTCAATCAAATAAAAAACAGATTGAACACGATTGAATCATTGATTTCTAAATGAAAAAATATTGTCGGTTGAATAAAACTAGAATTTCTTGGAAAAATCTTCAAGATTGTCTATCAAATTTTACAACACGTGTCAACATGGTGGTGCACAAGGAGAATTTTGTTCGGCATAGATACAGCGAGTAAGCAACAGTAGTTTAAATCCAGGGAATGAGTTGTACAGAGTCTAAGTGGATGCTATCAGCGTGCTGTTTCTCATTGTACATAAAACCACGTACATACTTACGAGTGTAATTGGACCCAGTCCGAATCGGCTGATTAATTTCTGAGAATTAAGAGGTGAAGGATCGTTTACGAGAAACTTTTGGGTAATGTGGAGAGCTCAACGAGGGATAAACTTTAACGAATTATCCTGGGAAATAGTTTCAATGAGAGCACTCGGTGGTCGGATCCATCAACGAGTCCAGTGGGATATTAAACCTCAATTATGGAGCCAAGTGAGTAGTGATGGCGATAGTACCAAGAATGTTTTTATTCAAGTGATGATCCATATTTATAATTCGTTCATCCAGGAGTTCGTTTTTATTATTAATAATTAATTGGAGTTGAATGTGTGTATTGAGTATTTATTAGAAAGCCACAATAGTCCTCAGTCCAATTAATTTCTGATAGTGTTCAGTGTCATGTGGCTTAGAGATGAGAAAAATAACGATGTGCCATGAAGTAATAGAAGTAATCGGCTGTTTCTATTAATCGATTTTATTGATACTGACCTTTCTTCGGCTTCATACCAAGCTTTTCCATGCCCACCCTGACCTCCTCTATGTCAGTATCTGAAGCCCTCACACTGTCAGACACAAACTCATGGGCACCACTACTCGTTGATTTTTTCTCAGCATCTTGAATGGTTTCCTTGGTGCTTTCTACTCGGGCTGTACGACAAATACAACACATACTTGCAGATCTAAACTACTTCAGCCATACTAATTGAAAACAACTAAAACTGCCTTAGTTCATTCAATCAACATCAACGTTGCATCGAACGATTATTGTTGATATTGTTACTGCAAACCTTTGGAGATGCTACTTTTATTTGACGTGATGTTAAACTTGTTGTAATCCCGTTGTCGATAAAGCTCATTCCTCTGGTTCGCGTTGTGACAGAGAAAATTCATTGTGGTACGTTCAAAGTGAGATAATCATATTGCTCGACACTATATTAATTAGGATGAAACTTTTAGGCAGGTGGATATGAATTTTGTGGTGTTTTTTCATGGAAAAGAGAAATTGATTCGTCTTGTGAATGAGAATTTTACTGAGGAATTTCTATAGTAATATTACCAATTAATTTTTGGTATTGCAAGAAAAAAAAATAGAGAATATCCCGAATGAATGAATCAGCAATATTTAATGCAAGACGAAACATCGAGTGATGAGGGGAGACAACGTGTGCTAATTGACACAAGTGTGGAAACAGTGTGTGGAAACAGTGCGACAAAAGCTGGAAATAAGATGATAACTACACAGGTCTGAATAAATAATGCAGGTATTCTCCAAAGTACTTTAACGTGTTTGAGGAGATGCTCAGAACGGAGACTTGTGATTTACCTTGAGTATGATCGATGCTACCGGTGGATGTCAAACTTTGATTGGGATTACTCTCTGCTTGGCTGGCCAAGGTGTTTAATTCATGGCTCTGACGTAGGAGGGATACTCGGTAGAAGTAATTACGCCAAAAGTTCTCTTCAGTGATACTGAAATACATGTTCAAACGTTAGAGGGGAACAGAATCTTCTGGGAGAAAATTCTTGGAATACAGATGCATTTTCCTATTTTCTATAATTTCTATTGTATTTTCGGTTCAATTGGACAATATAGATTTGGATGTCAGTTCAATCAATTGGTCACGTACATCGAAGCGATGGTTTCAGTTCTTTTTAATGGATTTCAGTTATTGCTAAAGAGTTGCATCATAAACTTGAAATGGATTCAATGAGAGCCATTCGTAAAAAGCCATGGGGAATAACAGATTTGATGACCTGAGCTAACAGTAACTCATGTAATTCTCAATATTGATTGCATATTTTATTGCTCTTTGTATCAATGTCGTTTAATTAATGGTCATATGTGGATATCGGTAAATTAGGCTGTATCGAATGGTTCGAATGGTTCGAATATGTTTACACTTTTGCGTTGAAGAAAAAATACTTTTTCATCTTTCAAATGTCAAGTTTTAACATTATTACATCAGTATAAAGACTAATGAAAGATGAGAGTTTATAATAAATGTTCGCAAAATGAGCATCACCGCAGATTGCGGCTAAGAACTTGACTTTGAATCAAAAGGGCAATTCCGAATGAGTATTCCATTAAAATGAAATGAAACTGGAGATTCTCCAGAATTTCAACAAAGTGAATATTAATTCTACAAACCATTTCATTTCTATTATATTCAGCTTAAATTTCTCAATCTCATTCACAGGGTCTTTTTGCAGATGAAAGAAAAACCTAGTCTGTTTACGAGAAGAATTATAAGGGAGATTGTCCTCTCTCAGGGGATATCAATAATTATCATTATGATAATGCTTTTTCCAAGAATTACCCTCGGGCAAAACTAATCAACAATTATCATTTGAGTACTTACACTTTTGGTACTAACTCGAACCTCATCGTCTCGAGATTAGGATCTAAGGCGAGTGTAGCTTGTGCAGTTGGTTGAATAGCTTCAAAGTCCCATTCGAATTCAACTCCAGGTGGTGGTGCTCTCACAAAGTTACGGCGATCCTTAAACAAATTAATATGAAAAATTCAGGTATTTTGGTTTCCCAGTTCTTCAAGAGATTTATACTTCCAGTTTTCCCCTAGTCTCTGGATACAATATCGTAAGGAATTCTGGAGATGCTGTGCATTCTCATAAAGTTGATGTGTCGGAGCTCGGATTTAACTCGAAGCAAACATTATGAAATAATGAAACATCCATAAAATATAACTCACGGTTGAAAGAGCCAGGCATTCCTCACGCAACGCATCCTCGTTTGGAGCTCCAACCCAGGGAGCCACTGCTTCACCCTTTTCATTGGTCTTTCCAGCGATAAAGGCTTCTTGCTCCTTGTTCAATTCAGCTATCAGTCTCTACAAATATTTTATTTGTGGTTTTCATTCAAAATCTTTAGGTTTGCACAGGTCACTGCATTTTCCTGTCTGTATGTGTGGAGTATATCAAGTGTAATGTAGGAAGTCGAGTGGAAAATGGAGGAGACGAGGATATCAAGTGCAAATCGCTGGAATATTCAAGGATTTTTTTCCTTTTTCCTAGGGGACATGAATGATACATCCAATAGTTCTCAGACTTGTAATCTCCACATTTGGTAATGGAATTGTGTTAAAGTCATTTATATCGGTCAATAAATATTCAGGCATTTGAAATATATTTTCTACTGAATATTTATGTTCGAACCCCTCACGTACTGGTGTGTATGAGAAATAATTACTAGTAATAAATAATTACGAGAAATAATTACTTCTCAATAAATTTAGTTGCCAGAAGTGAATGTACGGAGATATTTACATTTCAAGGGAATTGATATTCTTGGATGAACTATTATTTTTTATGGCTACTACTCTTATATAATATATACTAATATAAATTGAGTTGGCAATATATATTCAACGGAACTCCGGATATAATTTGAAGAATACGGAAAGATGAGGTTTATTGATTTTGTTATGTTTTTGAATCATTTTCCAACTATTTTCTTTTAAGTAAATGTTTTAAATATTTTTTACTTTTGCAAAATCTATCCTGAGTACGAAATGAACAGCTAATTCAAGTTCGAGAGAAAGCTTTGACGTTCAGCGAACATAGAATAGGATTTCAACAGAATAAATCGTCAAAGTACAGTCATATCGTCAATAATCCGTCAAGAGAAAAGAAAAAGTACAATGAAAATTACGTGAAAGCTTGGTAATCCACACGTCGAAATAAAGGTCCAGTAAAAAATCCGGGGCAGTTATGTTCTTTTTATCGACCTTACGAAACTTTTTACGAATTTTCCATAAAAACCGATGAAATACGATTTTTGCTTGTATTTTACCGAACTGTTCGTTGTGCTGTTCGCGTTACGGACGTTGTATTAAACTTTTATGAATTTTTAAAATAATGTTGCAATAAGTAACAGGAAAAAAAGGTACGTCTTTTTAAAAAATCTGATCCACGGTTTCCCAGAAATTAGCCAAGAAAAAACATGAAAAATGGAAAGATATCGACAATAATTCCTTAACCAGAATTATTTCCAAGATTATCATGAGTAGAGATATTCTAAAATGTTTTTATTGAAACTTCCTCGACAATATGATTTCGATCACTCATAATGTTCATTGTGTGAATTTTTTTTTAATCATTCAACCTTCCCTTTATCTCGATAATTGCTGTACAGAGAAGTTCAAGGGGAATCTAATGGTAATTTTCTAGAGTGACTTGTGAAATAACAATTAGAGATGAGTCTAATTGTAATTGAATCTCCCCTAGTAATCCCCCATGTCTAATTTCCAGTTTTCATTTTCCCATAAAACCTTTTCTGGTAAGTACACGTGGATCAGGGAAGCTTCATACCGTGAAATTGAAAATGCTTTCACTCTAAACTAGAGTTTTCCCAATGAAAACTCAGTACTATTTACATGGAAAAGTAATCCAAGCACGTTCAGTTTGTCAGATAATTCTCCCACATCCAATTTCCATTTTTTCCCTCTTTTATTTTGTATCGTACGATTTCACATGATGATGAGGGAATATCAACGCGTATGATATTTCAAACGGTGAGTATTATCGCAGGTTTACCCGTAATAACATGAATGTACAATGATGGTGGTGGTTGGATCGATAGCTCAGGCTATCTTGTCACCTCATCTGCACCTGTGGGAAATACCCGAGGAGATAAAACATTGGGTATAAGATTTTTAGAATATATCAGACTATTTGAGATTGAAATAAACTTCGCTGGAGACATATCTTCATCAGACTTCAATATTTTTCAGCCTCTCTGCACTTCTAGACATTTTTTTTCTTCAATTGAGCAATTTTATCTCAGAAATCTTCGTCAGATCCTGCCACCGGATATTGGTTACATTAATTTTTATCCGACATCGCGAAATTGCTTTCTAAAATTGAATGATTTCACGGGAAATTAAGGATGTCTAGCAATTTCAGGGGAACCTAATTTCTTCATGTTCAAGAAAAATTCGATAACTGTTTTAACTGATAACTGACATTATATTCAATTCGTGAAATTGATTCGGTTGATATAAAAAAATTAATCACAATGGACTCAGCAGAAATAAATAAACAAGCTTTAGACTATACAGATTCTTATTCGAATTATGATGAAGTTGATAATTTACCCATGAGAAAACTGTAAAAATATAAATAATAAAAATGTAAGCAGAAGACGAAGACATGTCCAATGATCAGAAATGAAATTTTCAAAGAATAATGATGAATTTAAAAGTAAAGGGAATAGCTTCATTAATTTTTTTAGTGAAAAAGATTAATTTCTTATGCGTCCTCGCGACTCGATGAAAATCCTGAAAGGAAAAATAGAAAACGATTTCCATCGATTTGTCAATTTAGCTTTGAGGTCTCTGAAAATTTTCATTTATCGAAAACATAAATCTCTTGGGAAATGCCTTGCCCAGACATTTCTATAGTTTATATTTCATTTTTATAGTTGCCAAGGCTCAGTAAAGGTTTTATAAGTAGTTATACCCGTACATATGTACATAACGAATGCAGTTAGAGATTTAGCTATACTGTTGGAAGCAACTTGCCACGACATTGATTTTCCCCGAGCCCTCGGCATTTATGCGTCTCTCGGGATATATTGTTCGTGCTTTGCCAATTCTCCCAAAGCTCGGGTACTGCACTGATTTTTTACAATTACTCGTCTCGTCTATTCAGGTCAAATTTATATAATGATACATTCATGTTTTGCTTTTATTTTCGCAATTTGGTGGCAATTTCTCTCATTTTTCCTGGTATTTCCATTGGAAATAAAATATAAACTGGCAATTTCCATTGGGAATTACTCCTCTTTACATTAAAGGGTTCTAAAACCGACAGATTAATTTCTCAAATCTGTTATGGCATTTTCAATTTTTTTTTCATTAAAGATGTTCTGTCTCCTTGTAACCAAAGTTACCGGTTGTTTAAGTTTTTCGACAAATTGTTGATCGGATTGATCCGATGAAATATAGTTTTTGAATTTTAACATTATCTCATGATTCATTAAGTTTCATAAGCGTGCAGTAATTTTCTTATGATTTTTTTAACGTTTTATGAATTTAAAAAAGTTTCGAGAAATCGTGACCATGACATTTCGGGAGTTATTAATTAATGATAAACTGATCAACAGTTTCTAAAAAAAAAATCAGTAATTCTAGTTAAAAGAGGATAGAATCTTTGGAAAATTTCTGATATTGCAATTCGTATTCTTTATTTTTTATGATTTTGGTAGAAAAGGTAGGTGTTTTTGAAAGCTCGAATCAATCGCGCCTGGAGTTCATTTCCCAGGGAATTTCTTCGAATCTAAAAAAGGTGAATACATTTTTCCACGATGAGAACCTTTTTTGAAGAATGGAATGAGCACAGAGGCAAGGGTTCGTTTAGATTCAGACATTTTCTCTGATAGCTCAGCTAGGATTTAAATTGACTAAAAGTCGCCCTTTTACCCTACTGGTAAATTCAGAGATTATTGAGAACAGCAAAAAATTCCAGAAAACTCGATTTCATTAAATTTGGATTCTTTTTTTTAATGAAATGATTGTTTTCATTTTTCAAAAAGGAGAATTAAACTCCTAGAAGAAATAATTCACCATTTGCAAACAGGAGTTATTGTTTATTGATAATGAATGATAGTCAAAACTTTTGACTATTGACCAATTGTTTATATTTAAAGTTAATTGCTCGTTGTGTAAAAGAGAATAGAAAGGCAGATCGTTTCAATTGAACTAACAATTTGTTTCTTTAACATGTTTAATTTCTTTGAATTGTCTCATGTATTATTTTATGATCTGCTCAACCGCTGAATTTTCCCGATAAATAAGGAACTCTACAACTCATCGAGGATCATGACGATTGTCAATAATTCAATTAAAAACTCTCGATCAGCGGGTACTCGCGAAAGGTCAATAGATTCTGTCATTTTGCCCAGCGCTTCTCGCACTTGGCCTCGAATTACACACCTCGACAAAAACCCATATGCTGTACCACCAGTGAGAAAGGAGGGTGAAGTCAAGGGTTTGTACAACATTGGAGAGCATGACCTCTACTCCACTGGTGATGCAAGTCTATTGATCCACAAATGGTGGCACTTTAAACAAACCGAGGACCACCCATAACTGACGTTATATCCCTCGTTCTACTCGCCAAGTAGAACATGCCCGATTTCTACTCTCACTCTTCACTATCTTTCCCTCAATTTTCACTGCCAAATTCCCCCAATTTTTATCGCGCTATAATTGCATTCAATGTGGATGTTGTCATAAAAATCAGGCAAAACTGGGAATTTTCAGCCCATTTTTCTCAAAAAATTAATGCAAAATCAGAGAACTCTTAGATAATATTATATATATATTGAAGAAAAGTCCAAAAGTTTCGGAGTCTCTGGCTATTGAAAAACCAGAATTTCGGACAAGAATCAGACAGGACTCCGAATTTTCCGTCCAGTTTTCCCTACGCATGTAAAGAACGAGAAAATTCTGGTGATATATTCTTGAATTTTGCGGGATGCGAAATGCGATTTATGGAAACGAAATTCCAGAATTCTTTTGAAAAGTGAGGCGGATTTGTGAATTTTTGGTTCAATTTTCCCGGAAAAATAATTCGAAATGAACGGATGAACGTTCTGTTGGAAAATCAGGAAAAGCTGTACCTTTCCGTTCCACTTTCCCCTAAAAATCAATAGAAGACCAGAAAATTCAGGTAAATATATTTCTGAATTTTAATAACAGTCACTCAAAGTGTGAAAATTCAATGGAATGTTACAATGTTTATTAATATCATATTACAAATTAAACTATATAACAAAATTCTGTACTGAATTTTCACGGAACTTTGGAATTTCATGATTTTTTCCTAGCAATTGCGTTTAGTACTGCTGTCCAGACACTTGGTAATCAACTGTTTATGGAATGTCATTTTTTTCAACTAGTATTATCTCATTCTTAATTTTCAAAGGAGCTCTTGGTTCTGTCCTTCTCTTTTCATTCTTAATTGTAACAGCCAAACCCCGGTGGAAATCATTTGTCTACGAGTAATTAGCTCATACTGTCGGCAGTGAAATTAAATTTGAGGAACTGGTTGGCAGCAATACTCTGGGGTGTGGTATCAAATTTGATTTGAACAGAAAAGGCTCGGATAATTTTATACACTAGTGGAAAATCTAGGGAACTGGAAATTTTTTAACGCCTGAAAAAAGGAGAATTACGTGACTTAATTGAATTGGCAATTAAGAACATTCAAGGATGTTCATTTTTTTTTAATTGAAATCCTGCTCTGCTTTTCTAGTTGAACATCAGAGCTTTGTTTCAAGCTTTATTGAAACCCAGATTGTTATTTAATTAATAAAAATTATCATCTTCTATAATCGTTTATCAATAATTAACTAATTAGTGAATTTATAAAAACAGAATCTTCGGGTGTTTAAACAATAAATTGTGAGATGTCAGGTGATTAAAAATTCATAAATTAATTTTTTTATCAATTTTGAATAAAAATTCACAGTTGACTTTGATTTTCTCATTGGATAGTGAAATTTCAATGGAGAATTTAATTGAATTTTGATCGTATATGGAAGTTTTTAGAAATTTCAAAAATCCATTTTGAACGAATAAAAAATATTGAAAGTAAAATAATAATATCTTGATTTCAACACAGCCAGGAATTTCCTAGAAAAGTTTTACATATCACTTCAAAATTCAGGAGCCATTGACAGAAATTTCTCACCAATTTCTATAAATTTTCACAGAGCTACAGAGGAAAATTCACGAATTTCTCAAAAAATAAAAATAAATCGTAGTACCAGTAATTAAATTTTATAAACAAAAACTTTTTACCCATTCAGTTTGGTCTGAAGAAGCAGGCATTGGAATTAGCATGAGGTCTCTATAATTATTAATCGTTAATGATTTCAAATGAAAACCCCATTTCTCCATCACTGGAAGAAAAAACCAGAACCGTGACGAGAAACAACCGGGTTTAATGCATTTCCCTCGTTAACCCTGTACACGAAGCTCTTCAATTAGTTATGATAATTTTACGATCCTTCAGTATTCAGGGCTGTGTGGAAACTCGTAATTTAGCCCACATATTAAGCGCCTAGACTCCAAAATGACGAGAACAATAGAGAAAATGTATTCATATGATGAATCCTCGAAGATTAACGTGAAAATTAAAATTTCAAATTAAGCGATGGTACCTGAGTTTGAAGTGATAACAGTTACGATTTGAGTAGAAAATATTGTCTCTGATATGGAGCAATTTGATAGTTACAGGGGGATGAAAAATCCTATTTCTCCCCTGCATGACTCACACCATTGCATTACCGTTTTCAACGGAATTTAATAATGGAGGTAAAATGAAAAGTAAAACCTCGTTGTCCGAGACGAGCACTTACCCGGCGGACATCTTCCTCCACCAGTAGCTTGGAAAACGAGTGTTTAAGGCAGGTCATTAGAACTGTGTAAACTTTTTCGATTCTTTCGTTAGAAATTGACTAAAGCGAGCAGGACTTGCGTTGCAGTCTCGAGTTTTTTAAAAACTCAAGGAAATAATGGTCAATGGGCCCTCGGGGATTTGTCGGATGTTGCTGACTTTGAGGAATTGGTAAGAGAACCTCTTGGGAGGTTTTTTTTTCTTTCTGCGACGGCAAAAACTTGATTAATTATAAATTTGGAAAGTGGAGTTTTGTGGAGTTTTTCCAGTATTTTAGCTCCCGTTTCCCCTGATAATTCAGAAGGAACCGGAAAAGACTGGCAAGTATATCGTTGAATTTTTAGAAGGTAGGGACACTGAATGCGAATTCAGAAAAGGAAAATTATGAAATTTCTGATTTAACGCGAAAATAAATGCAATTCGACAGTGAATATTCCTATTGGATAGAATAGACAGGAAAAAATGGAATTCTCGTTTCGACCTTTTTACATTTTCACTGACACCTGAAATTTCATGACTGTTCCTTCTCTAAAATTACGTTTAGTGTTACTATTCTACCAGCCGTTAATTATCCCCGAAATTTCACATTTTTCTGAAGGAAAAAGCTTGAGTTGAATTCTTATTTTTGTTTTTAATTCAAGGAAATAATTTTACATGGGACCCCAGAGATTTGTCCGGATGTTGCTGAGTTTGAAAAATTGGTGGAAACTCTTGGGAATTTCTCTTTTCTTCTAGGAAGATGAAACCGTAATTAATTATGAATTTGGAAAGTGTTTTGTGAGTTTTGAGGATCAGGACTTGTTCACTAGCTGAAACTTACATGGAAAGAAGAAATTGCGAAGAGAATCTGTGAGAGTTGCGTAATTCTAGGGGGAAATGCTTTTTCTAACAAAAGCTGTGCGAAACGCTCGTAAAATTTCAGGTTCGTTTCATAATTTTTCACGGAATCAGATTTCACTTCAGAATTACGGAAGTCTCGGGTATTTTTTTCTGGATTTCACAATTTTGAAGAGTATTTTTCTAATTAGCTGTTAAAAAATTAATATTGCCCCAACAATTTGTGAATATCCGAATCACATCTTAAAATTATAAAATTATAAATCGTTTATTTTCGTCGTCTTTCTCACATTTGTCTTATTCATTCAAATTCAATAAGTATTTACGCACTCAATAAATTTTCAAGTATTCGCGATTATATCAAGACCATTAAAGAATTAATCGACGCTCAAATATCAGATCTGTAATTCACTTGATTAGGAATTGATTAGGAATTGATTAGGAATTTCCAAAAAAAAAAAGAGAAACAAATATTATATTATTTTTTATATCCCCATGTTCCATATCCTTCTACCCAAATGACTTGGATTTTTTCCAAGTATAAATCATTTATGTGAACATATGATGATAATGATAAAATTTGATTGCGTGGATTAATGGTAAAAACTGAATAAAGGTATTTAAACAATCGAAAGGACAGGTTGATCCCTTTAAAGCTCACCCTGAGCATTGAAACTGTTCACATTGACACGAGACCGTCATCAAGAAAGAATCAATACCCTAAGTGTCGAGGGGCTGTAGAGAGTAATTCAATGGGCTGACGTACATTGATTGAAAGTGCAGTATCAGCGGTGCATGGCAAACATGAAAATTCGGTAGAGTTTGTCAGACCAGCTAAAAAATTTTAGCATTGAGAGTGGGTGGGGGTAAAAGGGTTGGCCAGGGTCAAACCAAAAGGGCTGCAATAGGGAGGCCTCAAAGTGGGTTGCTGCCTTTCATGACCCAGATATTCTAATGCTTCGTGTCACGTGACCCCACGCTATAAAACCCGTTAAAAATTTCCTCCACCACCTAAAATATGAAAAATCAAGTTGCACCATCAAAAACTTTTCAATCTGAATTTAAAATAAAAATAAGCGAGCAATTTCAGACTCTGTAATATTTTTTAAAATTTAATTTTTTAATTTAACTTTTGTATTTGAAAATTTTTTATTATTTCTCAAATTTTTTCTCAATTTTTATAATTTTTCGAATTTGACAGAAGTTAAATTGTGAAGAATTTGGATTTATTCTATGAAAAAGAGATATTGGAAAATAGAGGGAGGAAAATTAGAGTACGATCTCAGAAGGAATTGGGTAATTATTCAAATCAGAGTGCAAGTCTGTTGAGTAATGAAAACCTCCGCTAATTCAATTATTCGCGTACACCGGTAATTAACTCCAGGTGAGTCAATTTCATCTATTCACTTTGTTTACAATATTCTGTAGCGAAAGATTAATTTACCGTAAAAGAACTTTTGTATTCAGCTCTTATTCGACTTTAATTTATTATCATAATTGGATAGGCAATTACTTGAGGGCCATGGAGATTGAGAAAAGAAAAAGCGATAGGTGTCGAAGCGAAGACGTGCGATATTTTCACAAGACAGTCACGTTTTCAAGCAGCTTAAATGAATAATTGCTGCAAAACTCCAGGGATTTCTTGTTTTTTTAATTTATTTATCAAGTGTTTACCTGATTGTTGACCTTTCAGAGTATTCAGACATGAAAAATGGAGAAAAATGGAGTGAAAAAGATGTTGAGAATAGTTCGGTTAGAAAAAAGCATTCGCACTCGAGGCATTTCCACGTGAAATGTTAAACGTTGAGATTTCCCTTTTCGCGTGGTTGACAATCATCTGCGAAAATAGAGCCACTGCAATCAACCCACGATTGCCTCCCACACGAAAATCTCTCCGCAATTATTGGAGATAAATTCCATATCAGTTATCGTTTCCATTTAGTTGGGAATGAAAATAAAAAATTTAAAAAAAACAACAATTGACAGAAGAGCAATTGATGAACAGCAATTGATAACTCGCGAGTGAAAATTCGATAGCAATTAAGATAAATGAACAAATAATAATTAAATGGAAAAATTATTTCCAGTTTTCACCGTGGGATTGGACCTCTAGTTGAGAAAAAGTTGTGGGAATCTCTCTTAATTACCGGTTTTTTAAGTTTCCCAACAATTTGTTAATCGGATTGACACATTCAACAATTATTATTATTGAAAAGCTATTTTGTTTGCAATAAATTCCATATCAGTTATTGTTTCCATTCATTTGGAAATGGAGATAAAAAATAATTGATAACTCACGAATAAAATTCAATAGCAATTAAGATAAATGAACAAATAATATTGAAATGGAAAAATTATTTCCAGGTTTCCCCCTAGAATTATACCTCTATTGGGAAAAAAAGTTGCGGGAACCTCTCCCTGTAGACATCCTGAATTTATCACTCGGTCTGTGGTAATATATTTTTTTTAACATCGCAAAGTTTTCTCATTTTTCATAGCATCCGTCGTACCACGAGTTCTGATTATCACCCTGAAGGTCATGGCTTCCGCCGATCGATCGAGTTCAATCTCAAGCACACCCGAGGTCTGTAATTGGGTATCACCAACTATACAATCACTTCCCCGTAGTTACCAAGTAAATTACCTGGGAAATGCATCGATGTGTCAAATTGTTTTATGGTTCTTAGTTGCGTAAAGGAAACTAAAATAAACGGGAGAGACAAGTTTACTTGAACCAGTGAGAAGCATTAAGTGATCAAACCGCACGCCCACTCCTAATTAATCAAAGTAAATGATAATTTCGGGTTGAATAAGACATGTGCTGATAACAGCATGAGAGTTGGGATTGCTCACATCAAATTGGATTTTCCAAGTCCATTTGATATCTCCTGACAAAATTATACCAATTCCATGGATCAATGGTATCACCATTATTATTGTTATAATGTGAACTTTCAAATTAACTTTCAAATCAAGTTTAATTGCTTAATGGTTGTTCATTTGAAGAAAAATTGTAAAGCGTCTTTTTAGTAGAAAATTAATGAATTCTAAAATTTCAGTTGTTGCGATTGTGGAATCGGTCCATTAATAATTTATCAACGATCACTTTTGTTGTCTACCCATTATTATATGGAAATAGTAATTAATTATTTCAGACTTTTCTCAGAAATCGAGTGCGAAGAAATTGGTCGCGTATGTGTGAACTCTTTTGACTATTTATTTATTTATTTAAAGGTGAATGTTCGAGAAAAGGTATACCCATTGCGTAAAGTTACTCCAATAATTTAAAATAGTTATTGATTTTTCCAAAATGATCTTTAGTCATTAAACTGGAAAGCTTGATGTACAATCTGGAAATTCATATAGAGTTCGCACAAATTGTGAAAGATGCTTGGATATTCCCAGAACCCATTTGATCCCAAGTTTTCGAACCTTTTGCAATTATTTTCTTTCTTCAAACTTTGAAGGTCTTAATTTGATGCCTCATTTTCAATCGTTAAGGAAAACTCTTCAAATCCATAATGTATTGAGAAGTCTGCTTTCGGCGAAAAGTACATCAAATAAAATGAAAATTGCAATTTAGAAAATTAAAACTATTCATTCTCCTGTCAATACCTATTTCTTATAATTGTACCGAAATTAATGTAGAGCGCAAGAATTACCGATAATTCCCAAGATATTAAACAATTCCAATTCGTTATTTAAAGGAAGCAACTGTTTAAAAAAGAATGTGAATAGCAATAGTGATATATTTTTTCTCAAATCTTATATATATGCATATAACTTTTTTTAAATTCCAAGAATTCCTCATATTTATATACATCTATATTCTAATTATTGAAGAACAGTAATTTTCATAAACTAAACTATGTAGTGAAAAAGGGTAAAACGTTTCGTTGCATCTGGATTTTTGATAACAGAATGAACGAGTAGATGTGGCCATGAACAGGTCGACGAAAAATTCATTAGCATTAAAAAATGATAGTGTGGGTGGAAGCAGCCACGAGTTTTAAATCGCCAAAAAAGACCACACGATGCGTGTGAAAAGAGCATCCACCAGTGAATGAATCCCACCCCACGTGGTAGAAAATAATCACCACATTGATGGTGAAAGTTCAAGGCTTTGAAACCAATGGATCGATCCAATCTACCTCCGATTATATTGCACACTGGTAAATCCACTAGGCTGAATTCGCCCAATTGTCCATCAGTATTATCAAGCATTTCTCTATGAAATAACTGTAGGTTGCCATGTGTTGGTTGTGTGCCAACTGTAACGCGAGAGTATTCCCATCGGAATTCCCATCAACCCATAAAAGCCCAGATACCAAGGGGTGGCAGAGGTACTCGATGATTTTACGCCCATGACACGGAGGCCCCTCTGGATGAGGGTGTGTCCGTGAAAGGGTGGGCACAAAAACCAGGAGAGGGATGAGAAAATGGGGAGTAGGAGAGGTTTGTGGTGGTGGTTGTCTGGATCAATACCATGCCACCCCTATTCTTCGGGTTGTACGTTCACCAGACGAGTCCACCACTTGTTTCGAGTCTCGTGTACTTGTACTTGAAACCATTCTTTTTTTTCTTATTTTTTTTTCACCTACCCCTACTCCTTTCAACGTCTATCCTATCCCCTGCATGCCCTTATGCCCGTTGGTATTAGGTGAAGAGGAACCACTTCGGCGACTCTTGGAGATGTGTCAGAATATGGGGTAAATTCTATGACTAAATATACATTTTTCGTGTCACTTTTTTAGGGAGATGTACTGGTAGGTAGTTTCAAATGTTGAAACGTCATTCTTCCGACTCATTATCGTTGGTATTTCAGTTGTTCAGGGGTTTGTTCTGATACGGAAAAAATATACTTGAATCTAGTAGATTTTATAGTTGTTTTGAGTATATTATATATATTATACATAAAAGGGGGGATTAATTTGATGGAGTCCATGTTTTTTGTGGAATTATCAATTCTGTCGATTGTGGTTAATCAATTTTTCATAGTTTTCAGCGTTAAGCTGAGTCTTTGTCATTATCAAATTTAATAAACATGCAGAGGTTGTCAGCTATCACAGCGGTCACGTGATATATAGTGTCCTTGAGGGATTTTTTCAGTATTTAATCGCCGTCAATGGATTGATGCGATGAATGGTGTACTCTCATTTCTTGAAAAATTAATCGTTCAACTTGAAATTTTGCATTGACGATGGATCGAATTGAGAAATTTATTGAGAATTCTCGAAAATTTCCCATGATGAGGTATGTGACTTGGAATTGATGAAGATAGAGTACATCGAGATGAATATTTCGAGATGTGGAACGTTGAAATCGGTTGGATAGTTTTCGAAATATTTAAATGATAATTCATTTGCGAGCAAAATTAAAAAATTAAAAAATCGGACGATCACAATGCTTCCCTTCGGAAGCAAAAACATTAAAATAAAAAATTTTGTTGCAGAGGACGAATTGAGTAAACCGACATCTATTACCCTTTTTTAATTATGAAATATTCAGTGGAAAATACGCAGTAAAAACGTTACATAAAAAATTCGAATATAAATCAACTTGAATTCTCACAGAGTTGCTACAGAAGTTGAAAAAAAAATTGGAAGGAAGCCTACGGACAGATTTTTCTAAAAAAATCGTCATAGACATAAAAAATTGTGATAACTCGTGTTATCCTGTAGCGAAGTGCATTTCGACTGAAATTCAGAAGAAAGTGAGAAGTAAAGATCCAAAACGAATAATTCCTTTCAATTCTCAGAATACTACTTAATTGAAATGGCTTTCAAATCGCACCTGTGATATTTTCAACTCGATGCAAACGTTCACACGATGAGAAGGATAACTTTCTTGAATTATCTTTTTCAGTTTTTTACGTGCGATGTTCACGAAATGTTGCTTTCGTCCTTGGCCCCATTTAAAAATAAGGGAAGATCAAGAAAAATCACGTGTCGAGTCACAATTTTATGGTACAAAAAAACCTCATTTTTTCAGAATTCTTCGTGAAAATTTGTGCGTGAAATCACGTGCACATTTCAGGATATAATTTCTCCTTTTTTCCATTCTTTTCTGAAACACATGAACTTCGATTGGGAATTACCTAAGCGTTTATACAATTTATGTAATTTCCCGCGGGTGTGTGACTATTGGGCTCAATAAATAAGTAAATAAATAAACTAATAATTAGATAAATAGAGATAGTAACACCGGAGGAAATAATTTATCCTCTTCGACATCACTACCGTTTAGCCTGCAATCGCCGTTTTCAATATGAGTAATTGGGCAATTAATTGAAAATGGCTGGGTAATGAATCATGGCTGGTGGTCCGTCGTCATTAAATCAACGAGATGTTATTAAATCCAGTGTTTACTATGGGTTACTCCAACAATGCACGGTTATAAATCAGAAGTTTAGGGTGATCTTCTTTAAAAAAAAATATAAAAACCCATCTTTACGGTAAAAGAAAATTACCGGCCGAAATTACCGGTTTTTCAAGTTTCCAAATGACAAATTGTTCATCAGATTGACGCGAAAAATATGTTATTTTCGTATTTTATCATTATTTAATGGCTTCCCAAATTCAATGATGGTGCAATAATTTTTCTAAGTTTTTGCTTCCGAGTGGAAGCTTTGCAATCGACCCAAATAATGTTTCCCATTTTTTGTCATATATCACATCAGTGTAACCCAAGAATTTTGAAAATGCACTTTTTAGGCAGTATCAGAATTCGCGAGTATGTTCCTCATTTATTAGCAAACACAGCTATACTGTCCCTAAACTTTGAAAAAATTGATAAAACTTTGAAAAAACTACAGGAAAATTATAGTGGTCTCATGAAACTCTGAGTGTCATGAAATAATAATGAAATGGAAAAGCGGTGTATTTTCTGGGTCAATCCGTTCAGTAATTTATCAAAAAACTCAAAAAACTGGTAATTTCATTAAGTTATCGCTAATATTTTTTATTTTTCAAGTTTTTCTACAAATTTCTGAGAAACGATTGATAATACCGATGGGCTTTGGGTTTGGGCCACGGTTTCCCAATAATTTATAAAGAACATGAAAAGCGAGAAGAAATCGGCAATAGCGCCTTGAAGAATAGCCAGAAATAAGCGCAAACGATTCGCTGGAGTTTTCTAAAGGTAATTTGGAGGGTTTCAGGGATACGAGTTAACTCGAGTTCAAGTAGTAATGTTGTTTTTCAAAGTGTGTGGTTTTAGGTACAAGCAGTGTAGAAATTGGGTTTAGATAACTCACGTTTTCCTCGACGGTCTTCTTGATCTTCACACTCGCTTCAACGACAGATTTTCCAGCTTTGTTGACAGCACTGTACAGGAAGCCACCGAAGCTCTTGGCACCAGCTAATGCTTTCGTTGAAACTGCAAAAGAGATAAAAATGAGAAAAATTGAAAATAAGGAACAATCACACAGTCATGATATGAAATTTCATGTGGACTTTTGAGAGGAGACGGAAAGTGAGAAGTAAAATTGGAGATGTGTTCACAGTTCATGAAGCTCTAGTCCTCCTCACCCAGCTTTCTTGGGAGATTTTCACAGCAGGAGGTCGAGTCAGGATTATCCTTACTGACCTAGAATCACATGTTCTTTTATGAACTTTGGCATCGCCTGGTGCTTTTGGTTTTTTTCCATTTTCAAGATTTTTCTCGTTGGATTTCTCCTCACCCGACTCTCTTTATCGTGGGTGAATAAATTATGGTATTTTAAGCGAGGCCTTGCCTTTTCCTTCAGTGAAATTAGAGATTATAGAGTCGCAAAGCTTATGGGAGACAAGAATTTTCACGGGTAAAAGAGTTTTTTTTATTAAATTTTGAAATATTTCTAGACGACTTTGTCGGTGAAATGATCTTTCTCTAGGCAGAATCTCTATCCACAAACGTTTCACATTCTTTTACTGCATTCGCGTTTTTGTATTTTATGTAGTGGATGAAATAAATTGGCAGAAATAAATGATCCCTCACTGCAACTTCAACTGAATTAAAACTTCAAAAAAATTATTAATCAATAAAACTTCATTGTCTGAAATCGACGACTCATGGAAAAATTAGGGGGTTCAATTTCCACAGAATACATCTCCCAGTATCTCTAGTAAATGTGAAATATCAGAATTTTATGATCGCAGACTCTTCTGAGTATTCCATACCACTTGAAGGACGTAACTATCTAACGAGAACTTTCTAAGGGCTGTTAAGGACCAGACGAGAACTTGCAAAATATTTGATAGTTCATAGTAGCATGCTTCACAAAATGATCATGGATCCGAAGAGAAAGGAAACTAGCCAAATAAAACGAGTAGAGAAAGTTTCCAAAACGTGGTTAATTTACTTCTCTAAAATTCTACGCCATCGATGAACCTGAGTTCGCCACGTACCAAGTGAGCAGTTTTGAATCAATAACCAGTCTTGTGTTTTATGACGAAAGAAAAGAGGGTCTTTATATTCAATGATAAGTTTCACGGAAGACGCTGGGGCTTTCCTCAGATAAATAATTAAGGAGATGGCGAGGGTCTGTTGTTTCGTGTTCAATTATCTCATGGAAATTTTAAAAGTAAAACAGGAAAAAGCACCCAGCAGAGCCTAAGCCATTATTTTCTTATTATTATCTCCTTCCCAAAACAGTTTCCACTTTTGTAATAATGGAACTGTTGATTGTTCGAGAAAAAATAATAATTTTGAGATTTTCATTAGCAACTACTCTATCTCTATTCCGGTCCTGCTAACTATCAACATTTCCCTCGACCGTACTGAGAGCAAAAAAAAAATCTTTTCATTGGTACTATAACATACTATCTTTTCTTCAAGTCTGCAATAAATGCCATTCATCTTAAATTATTAAAAAGTAGTTGATGTAGAATTCAATACTTATCCCCCCTTTTGTTCTCAGTAATTATAACCACCTCAGCATGTTTTGTATCTAGAGTAGAAGCAGATTGGATATGGAAATTAGGTTGCGTATGTAGGATGGAAAGTTTCCCTCGAAATTCTGGGTAATTTTGTGGGATAAACAACTACAGGGGTGACGTCGCCTAGTTTGGTGTCTAATTGTCTAATGGACACTCCTTGGGCTCAGACAAATTGGTGGATAAATCTTCTGAGCCCTCAGATAATTGCGTTCATTACAACATTTTTACCTTTATAAAAAAAAATCTCATTTTATCAGCAATGAGTATATTATTTCCCTTGTACCAAGTTCCCACTCTAGCATACTTCATCCCAAAAAATGTCTTTTCAATGGAACAATTTTCTCCTCGACTCCCTATTGAATGCTCTATTCACTTTGTAGAGCAAAAAGCTAAAATAAGGTTCAGTGCTTTCCTTCACCCCCAAGAACTATAATCACTACACCATTTTTTCTCCATTCTTCAAGTTCTTCGGTGAATTAGACTTTTTTTCTAGGTCTTCTAAAATTATTAATAATTGGTACAAACAAGTGCTTTGATACTTATTATTAAAATTATTTCCGACTGTGACTTTCCATAGGTTTTTAAATTATATTATTATTAAATTAAGTTATTTATAATTGTAAATGAAATTATTTAGACGTTCAATATTTCGGAGGTTCACGGCAAAAGAAGTGACTAAACGAAATAAGTTTGTGTCTCAAATTTTCACGTAAATTGGTCACTTTAGGGAAGAAAAATGAATAGCAGAATGGAAACATGTAATTTTACTAGCGTTAGACAGTTTTCCGAGCGGTCGGGCGTTACTTCGCAAATTTGAGTGAAAATACGACCCTTTTTACTCAACATACTTTTGACAATATTGATTTTCTTCTAAATACCCAATATGTTGAATATGTTGGGTGAAACACATCGGTAGTATGTGAACCCGTTTCTCTGACACCATGCAAATTTTGAACATACCCCAGATTGTTTATGGAGAATAGCAATTTACCCCAGAGACCAGTGCTTTTGTGAGGTAAACTATTAGAGAGATATTTCATGTTCAGCTGTCTCATGGGAATTTCTACGGGTAAAATTACCAGATGAGAAATTTCATGAGCAGTCTGAGCCATGGAACAATTTTCTCTGCAAGATGATTCGACTTTCTTTATAATAGAATCGTGAAGATTCCAGAAAGAAATGATTAATTTTCAGGTTTTTATTAGTAATTATTATTATACTAGTAAGCATTCCATTTTTTTAAGATCGAATTTTCTTCGCGACATCTTCAAAGTCAAAGATATCCTTTGAATGATACCTTTTTCTCTCTTACTTCTCCGTAATATCTATCATGTGAATTGAAAAATCAGAAGAGAGTTCCTTCTCGTTTCCTTCGTGCTAACAACAAGAACCAACTGACGAAATTATCTGAATTCTCTAACCTGAAGTGATAATCTATCCATCTGGATTTAGAAAACAGATTGTGTGGTCTGAAGAGAAAGTTCCCAGAGATTTCAACCCTGTAGTCAAATAAACAATTAGAGACATGTTTCGTGTTTAATTGTTCCATGAGAATTTCTGGGATGAAGATAACAAAATGAAAAAGCTTGAACAATTAAATAATTGTCTTCACAAAATAATTCAAGCTTTGTAACAATTGAAGCTTCTAGATTCTCAGAAGGAATGGAGTTTTCATATTTTCATTACCATCTACTCCATTCGCAACATTATCAAAGCTAGAAGATATCTTTTCAATGACGCTATCTTCCCTCAACTCTTGTCTCTGAATGTTATCCAGTGTGAAGATGAAAAAGTAGCCAAGGCTGGATTCAACACTTCTCTTTTCCCTCGTGCCCCCAATAACTATAACCATTCCACTATGTTCCTTGATTTTCCCGAGTGACAGCGTAATGGTGTAGGTGTTTGGTATTGATCGTGGATGGACCCATCCCCCACACGACACAGAAAGACCACCTCTCGTCGACTGAATTCGTTTCAATAGCGAATTCTCATGAGGGAATCTCTCCTCGACTGTTTCCCTAAGGCTAACACCATTGACGATTGGGACTTTCGATATCCACTGGCGATATCAGTCATCAGAGTCAGAAAGGTGTATCAACAGAATCATGGCAGATTACCTGGCGAATCTCTGAGGCCAGAGAAGAAATTACGTGTGAAATATTTGTCTAGTCTTTTCCCCTTCTTGCTGGTCACAACTGTCAGAATTCACTGGCATTTGGGCCAACCCACTAGAGCAAGAGTATCGATTTTTTTCTTCACCCCCAGTACTTTTGAGATTTACGAGAATCTTCCACTGAATATCGTAACCCGGTTTTTTTACCGTCTTTAGACGATCGAAGGAAGAAAATGATGCATTCAAAATGTTTAAACATTTTTTATTGCGAGACATCACGTGGGTGATGCCATTAAATAGTTATGCATAGTAGACAGAGGAAAATTAAATGGATAAATCAACATTATGAGAGTTGGATTGAGTAAATGAAGATAAATGCTTCAATGAAGTTAAATGAACCGAAAAACTTCTGAAGGCAAATATGAATCTAACAGTGAATTCAGACGAATGAATCTTCTTCATTTTCTTCCTGTCTTTTGGAATTTCCTGCTGAATATATGAAATTTTACGGAAAACATACGCGTTTTCAGTAATTTTTCCTACTGTGTCTATATTGAAAAGGATTTATAGGAAACCTAAACTAGAATTGCCCCGTTATGCAGAGACTCTTTATTGGCTATTTGTCAGCTATCGAAAAGAATATTCGACGACTAGAAGTGAGTTAAATCCCCAAGCACTCAGTTCCTCCTTTTGATACTACAAATACTTGGAAATCTCATGAAAATTTTATTCCCATGTCCGGCAGCAGTTCTACTCTCACATCCCCTCGAATTCCAAGAATACAAAGAGAATTCGTTTGTGGGTATAAAACGGAATACCAAGGGACTGCTCTGAGAAATCCCAGAATACACACACCATATACAAAACAATTTTCATAGACACTGGATGATACGAGAATGAAAAATAATGGTTTTTACCAGGAGTATTTCACTGAATCCCTAGGAAATCTTGAAGTAATTTCTATATATCGCCGTTAAGTAAATCGGTATGTTTGCGTTACGAGTTTGTGGAAGTTATATCGTAAATTGTTCTACTCGTGTTACTCCATGTGAACAATGATAAATTTCAGTGAATGTAGATCTTATGCTTCGATTGACACATCGGAGGGAATAATGGAGAGTTGAGGTCAATATTCCACGTAACCACCGAGTTTATGGTTGAGAAAAGCTACACATTCATAACTCTGTTAATTCATATATCAAAACCCCCAGACACATGTGTGTGTCGTTCTGTTGGCAAATGGCCGATATACCTGTAATTAATAGTAATTGTGAGGTCAATATTCCAATGTACCTCAGATCAGAAACTCCATGCCTTATTAGTGGTGAGCTTATTCTACTGTTCACTTGTGGCTTCGATCATCAACTCTAACCATTTTTACCACAGATATTCCAAACGTGAAGGCTACGGATGCATAATATATCTCTTATTCACTTGAACTCATAAATTTTGACTCCTAAAAAATACATGTGCAGGATAAATTGAAGTATTTCAAACACTTTTTGAAAGACACATAAGAGACATATTGACATAGGGGATTGCAATCGAATCACGTAGAAAGCTGTACGTGCGATTGCACATCTATCTAGTTCAAATACATTGGAAAAAAGTAATGATGAAAGTCACATAGGTGTTAACTCAGAAGTGCTTGATCTAAATGGAAGTATGGGCTCTTATTATAAATTGGATTGATTGGATTGCTCGAGCTTTTAGTAGGGATGATGATAGCTTATGATAGCTACGATAGTTTAAAATTGGATTCAACTGATCAAAATTATCGGTTCTACATTTTTTCCTTCCGAATTCGAGCTATTCAATCCATTATTTTTTCGGCTTCAATCATTACTTTAAATATTACTTCAATTATTGTTTTTTCGAATTTCTAATTTTGCCTGAAAATTTCGATTAAAAAAACGAACAATTCCAAAAAAAGACTAGTTCAAGCGAAAAATCTAAAATTTCATGTAATAAAGGATATTATTTCGGAGTACATCTGGGTTAAATTTCAGATCGATCGGTCGAGTATTTTTTTTAAATATAATTGCAATTGTAATTTGTAATAATTTCAAGAAAGTCTACTTTTTTTTCTAATATCTCAAAAACTACTTTCCTTTTCATAATATTATTTGTAAAATTTCAGTAATTTCCGTAGAATTACAAAAAGAATTTCCGATGAAGTTGTGCAACTAAATGTTAAGAAATAAAATCACACAACTGCAACAAAAGTGTTGCTATTTGGAATGACCCAATTATCTCTTTGCTGAAAGTACATAATCTATTATAATAGTGTGAAATCTCCACAGAAAAATCGACGATATGAATACCTGAACTTGACAGTAACACTGGTAAGTCAAATGGGGGAATATTCGCGTCTCCCCTAGTGAATTCCTCAACAAAAGCCACAAAGCCAAAATAATGGAATAGGACAGACAAATAACTCGAACAACTCACCAGCCCCAAACGCTTGCTGTCCATCTTTGTCCTCTGTTGGTGTACCCTCGAGGCTAGCTGGACCGCTGTCAGCACCGCCAGTCGCACTGTTATATTTCAAATGGAGAAATGGGAGAAAAAGAACATGTGAGTACAAAAGAGAATAGCACAACTGATGGAATGACAATATTAGATTACGAATATGCGAGACTAGGATTGTTCAAACTTGTGGAAGCTTTCTGACCACCAGCGGTGTAGTTTTTACAGAATCCACATACCCTGCAACCCACCTGCTTGCGTCATCGTCTTTTACGTTATCAGGCGATGAGCCCTGTACGCTTTCCCGCGATGTTTGACTCTCATTTGCTTCAGCTGGTGTTTGTCCAACTTCACCACCCTCTTCACCACCAGTACGACCACTTAGGCCAGGTATTCCACCACTCAGCCAGCCAGTCATTTGGGATTTAACACCCGCCAGCATCTCCAACTTGCTACCCTTTGTTGGGCTGAAAATATATTTATTCTTGATTATTCCTTCTCTCTCTTTCATCGTCATTCCGGCATGCTTATTACAGTCTAATTATGTTCAATAGGATAAGGAATTTTGGGGCTCTGTCTAAGCGAGGGATTTTTTTTTTGCAGGGTCGATTGGGTTTTCATTCATGAGAAGACTTGGATGAGTTGACAAAGTTTGTTAGAATGAGACTTGTCGGCCAATAATAATTGGTGAAAAAATTTACTTCATTATTCGCTTGTCCTGCACATCCTGTTTTTGAATTACAGACATTTTTTGTGAATAATTTTGAAAAATGCATAGAATAATAAATATTTTTATTCAATTCCTGTATGCAAATTCAATTTTTGTTAGTAAACAAAATTGCATTGTTTATGCGACTACCCATAAACAAAATTCACAAATTATTCAGAATAAATTTGAAAATTGATTACCAACTCAATGAGCTTTCAAAAATAAACAGATCAGATTGATATGAATTATCATAGATGTTTGTGTGCATTTCCACATCTTTGTACTTTTGAAAATTTATTATGAATACTTTTTGTCTCGTATACCCTTGCGGCTCTTTACAATTTGTTCTCTTCCCCCCCCCCCCCTGTACCGCATTTGCCGAAGGGAGGGAAAAAAGCTGCCCTGGTGCAGTCGTTCTTTTGACAGGACTACCGCTTGGCCGTGAAACTGTGCGATTAGAGCGCTATAAATTTTGACCACCGGTGTCCAGGATCGAACCCGAATCATTGGCATGCTAGTCTAGCACTCTAACCGCATCAAATATTTAATTAATAATTTTTCTGGGTATTGAAGCATAAATAGCGCAATTTTTTATGTAAAAAAATGAATGAATTAGCAACATTGGAGTTGAATTCCCAAAGATTTTTCAATTTCAATAAAAAATAAATTTTTCGCACCAATTATCCATTTTTACATCTAATTCATCGATCGTCCATGCTTAATAAACATTACCCCAATAACGAGCGATTTTTAAAACTCATACTAGTCTTCCCTTAAGAATATCGCTCATAATTATGTGATAAACAATAATAAATTAATTTCAGCCAGGGGCTTATTGGTAATTAGAATATTTTTCTCTACTGCATTGATGAAGAAAGCATGTGTTAGGAGAATAAATAAAACAGTGACTTTCTAATAAATCCTCAAGTGACTTACAATTCCATGATATTGCACTAAAAAACTGTTTGAATATCTCAATTGTTCTAGTGATAAAATAATTCTTTAAGCATGGCGAGTCCCAGCTAGAAATAAACGTAATCATGGAATCAATCGTGAAATAATGAAAGAATAAAACAGAACAAGAGAATGAGTTAAAAATTATTCCATAAATATTTGCATTACCTGAGATGTCAGTAGGAGATAAAAAAAAGTCACGTGTGATTGTTATTCTTTATACGCCCCCTGTCACGCTATGCATTTCTCCATAGCGAGTGCCATAGGCACCTTGGCAATTTACAGAATGGAATATGTAGCATAACCAGTGTGGATAGTTTTATCGTATACGTATAAAGGGTCTCATGCATACTGCATTACAAATAGAGGGCTTCTGGTAAAATCGCCTCACTTCTGGAATACGTTATTCCGAGTAAAATAAATTTTCCTACTTTTGTACAAATCCATGTCCCGTCGCGATTTATACCAATATCCGGAAAATTACTTTCCATTCTCGAGAACCATTTTTTCCTCTCAACCAAGTGTAATTTCGGGCTCGCATTACGATAAGTGGGAAATGAACAGACATCTATGTGAGTATTAAGAATATCCAACTATTTTTTGCTGTTTAAATCGATTTCTATAAATAGAAGTTGTTAAAATAGAAAATATTTTTTGCTTCCGAGTACCAAAATTCAAAAATCAACAAGAGTGAATAATTTGATAAATTGTAGTTTGTATTAATTTTGAAATTTTACACTCTGTAGATAATTTTCTCGGCTCAAATATTGAGGACTAAACGATCGATAATTGGTTGTTGGTAATTATCAATTGTTAGTGGTGGGTCTGATGCGCACGTTTTAAGAAATGGAAAGGAAATTAATTTTCTTAGTGCTTAGATGTCCTCAATTGATTTTCTCTATTCTAGGGAAAAACATTGATCGAATGATATCATGGCACCACTGACGATGCCTCGGTCGTCTTCCCATCCCTCTGGGTTATTTTATAGCCCAACACTATATACGATCCTCTAAAATCCCCTCAGCACTTCACAACTTTGAGCTTTTCCGCTGTGGGACAGTCATCCCACTTCAATTAATCTCGTCTTCTATTCCCAGAGAGCATTTTCCCCCTAGTTTTACTAGAAATAATTTCTCTTTGATGACAACACTGAATTATGGTAAACCGTCAAACTAAAATTATATTCAACTCCACTATTTTTTATTTTGACTTTTCAAGGAAGAATTTGCGTGCAAATAACTCGCCTATTAAAGTTCCCTGACTCGACGTACGCTGATGAGAATATATTTAAGTATTATCATTTATAATTAGTCTTTATTAGAAAAACCAGAGGAATCTTGGAAGCATGAATACATTTTGAGGAATGGAGTGTCGAGTTTTAAGTAGTTTACGTAGAGAAATTGCTTTTTTCCACTCCGGGGAAATACTCCTGGCTGTTGAAAATTTTTGTCTGAATATCCCGATGAGAGGATTGCATAATCCCATCATGTCAAGAATTTAATCCACGTATTTGATAACAATTGGAAGGTTGTTATGCTTGTCCTACATTTTATTAGATAATTACCGACATTGAGTGCAATTTTTTGAGTGAGAGAATAGTCGAGAATTCAGAGTTTTTTCCCTTCAATGGTAGAATTCACTTTCAACTAAAAAATCTGGAAGATCCTAGAAGATCCTACGGAGCTACTCCCAATCATAAAATGTCTCGTAAGCTCCAGATTCAACCGAAAAATTTGAAGATTTATCACTTGGGAAATTGCGATACAAAAAAATTGATTGCAATTCTAGGTGGAGTTATAAAATCCTCAAAATTCAAACAATAAAAAAAATTGCAATTCAAAATTTCAAATTTCATTAAAAAAACGTCAGAAAAGTAAATTTCAATTAGATTATTCTTTAAAGATGAGTAAAAACCATCTGACCTACAAAATCCTCATCTTTCTGCAGATGAAAACCGGGAAAATGGAAAAAGTCTCCCCGTATATAAAATTCATGGACACTCACCTGATTACAAGTCAACCGTCCCTAAAATCTTCTTTTTTCCAACAGAGAATTAAATTATTACTCAGTATAATGCTATAATTAATTCCAATACAGTCCCGGAATTCCAGTGGACAATTAGTACCCAAAGAAATTCCCTCAATTGAATAAATAAAATTCAGCCTGTCATTAACTACAATTTGCTACATACCAGCCAAGATGAGGATAATTATGGACGGATGAGTACCACATGGATAATTAGAGAGCAGATTAAACAATGGAAAATGAGTAATCGGGGTTAGCCGGGTGTAACAGTTCGTGCCATTGGTGGCAAGAAGCCGGCACTGTTTCGCCTCACCCTGGAATCGATATAATGAGAAGATACCATTGTCTATAACCATGTTAATGACATAGTTATCGCCCCTAATTCCCCCATGAACTGTCATTCCCACTGTCGAAACTTCACAGAATCCTTCATCATTGAAGCAAACGATCTGTCATGAAACTCATCATCTCTTTATGCAGAATCGATGGAATTCGGACGAAGAAAATTTCTCCCAAGACCCTGTGGTGCCCCTGTCTTTGACATCAATAGTCATCAACGAGGAAAGCCCCTGAATCGAAGGAGATAGCATGATAAATCGATTTCTGAAGCATTGTTAACCCCCACCTCCTCTTCCCTGAAGAAGCTTTTTACATAATACCACAGGGCTGTCGGTGTCTAGGGGTGATTTCTCGGAGATTCTAGTCTACTTCCCTCGACTTTTTCTGTTTGTGAGCGAGATAAAACCCTATCATTCTTCCTTCAAAACTCGCCACAATGAAGCTGTTGAGTGCCAAATAAAAAAAGTTTATTACTCCATAGAGAAGAAAAATTACAAAACCCTAAGAAAAGGTCGAGAGCGAGAATTCCAATGTCCTTAATAAAAAGGAAGAAATACATTGCCGGGGAATTAAATGAGGAAATGCAACTCTCGGGGAATAGTCTGGCTTAATCGCCCTCGAGGGAGGAGGTCATCTCAAACGTCCCACAAAAAATATATAAAACGACGGAAAAAAATCTTTTACCTCCCACATCCTAGGGGTGTGAACATATCACTGTTTTTTTTCGTCACGAAACCGACACGAACGACTAATTTTTTTTTGACTCGACTAATCGATACCATGAGAATTACCAAGTTTTTACGCAGACACATGTTATCAGCGCGTATTTATTGCTGTCACCGGTGGGATGTGACATTCGTCGAATCATCTAGTTTGACAGGGGGACGGGTGCCCTCGATAATAATAATTATCCATCGATTTTGCTGATGATAATTGATGGGTGATAGCTGGTGATGGGTTTACCTGCTGTCTTTTTTTTCGAGATCCAGCTCCGTTTCCCCCGATGGTGATGCAATTTTTTCTTCTGTCAACTCTCCACCTTCCTCGCCCTTTTTTCCCATCCAAGTCGACACTTGATTCGTTAAACCGGAGAACATTTTTTTACTCTTTGTTACTACTCCGGGCTAATTATCTTTCTATGTTATTGTTTATATTTTATTTTTTTACGAGGATTTGGAACACGAGAGAGGCGGTGCACTGGGGACAAATCAGTCCAGAATTTTGACACTTGAAAATAAATTGAGAATTCACGTTAACCTACAACGAAGACGAGATAAGAAACATTGACGATGTGCTCCCGAGACTCCAGGCTCATGTACTACGTACACATTGGGCCTTTGATTTTTCTTCGTGATGAATGCGCCGAAGTATCTGCGCAATCAGTCGATTTGGGGCGTGCGCAGCGACACGCCGGCCATTTTGTGAACTACAGCTGACCGATAACAGAGCGACTGTCTGCGGTGGGGGTGATCCCCTAAATATTGTTGTTGTCATTCTTTCAGCTTTGTACTTTTTCGAATGGAAGTATTGTATTCGTTAAATCGAAATTTTCTATTTTTCGTGTCAGAATGACCAATTCTAGCCTCAACAATTCAATTATTTTATTTTTAGATCCCATCCGTATGTAAGTTCCTATGTAAATTTCGAGGTGATCGATTGTTGACCGATTGTTTTTCGTCGACAAATCAAAAAACAATTGTTGAAATTCAACTAATTGTGGCTGACAATATTGGCTTCGTTGTCATTTCGATCGATTTACAGCGGATTAGTTTTTCAGGGTATTTATATTTTGAAAGGAGCATGATAAAAATAAAGCCCAAAAATTGAGGATAAAAAAACGGAATAAATATATTGACGTAAAAAATTCGAATTACCCAGATTACGATCAAAAAAGTTTATAAATAACGTGATCTATACATATTATTCTCTTATTGATCAAACGAGTTTCCCTTCAGCAAGAAACCTTCGAGAATGTTTATTGTAGAGCCATATAATAATTATGATTAATGATAATAAAAATAATAATTTTGTCGTTAAATCATATTCTAGGGGAATTTAGTATTTGCGATTCAGGTAAACAACAAATAACTCTAGACTTGACGGGAACATTTCCGGTGGATCCCTTCGACAAAATGCAGAAAATATTGTTGGAAAATAATCTGGAAGTCAGGAAAATAATTGGTCATTCTTTAAATACGATAATTGGTGAAGTTTGCGGTTTTTTCAGTCGTGATGGTTGTTGCATACACCCACACTATGATTCAATTTTTCATCTGTATTGTTTAATTCAAAATTCAATGGAATCGTGAAGGCGAGACGGGAGAAGGAAAATAAAAAAAAGGGAACGAGTGTCTGGAATGAATTTTCTTTCTAAATTTTGGACGGAATTTGACTGAAAGACACAACATTTAAAATGGATGGTAGTTCTGATTCCTCAAGTTCCTTGGAACTTTGAGCAGATCTTCAGAGTGTGTTATGAGTGAGACAGAATATATCATCTGAAAGAAACAGAACAGGACAGGACGGTGATACGACGCATTCAGAAGGAATCGGCGAATGAGAGAAAGAAGAGAATTGGAGGATCTAGTTGGAAAAACAGAGACACCGACTGCAATCAGATTTTCCACTCGAAATTATAATAGGGTGAGTAAATCGATTTTTTTAAGGGTCGTTCTACACCCATCTATAGCTAAAAGTACGGTTTTTTCATTTTTCTAGAAAACTTACTATTGACTTGAAAAAATTGACGTGAAAAAATATAACTTGTTTGCGTTTGACATTATTTAATTACTCACGAAGTTGCAAGGTGGTGGAAAGATTTCTCTGTGTTTTTTCTAAGCTTTTAAAAATGATCAGAAAATTGTAAAGACAATGCATGAAAATGCGGTTTGGGCGTTTTTTGAGGGAATGGATTGAATGAATTTTTTTGAACATTTTCTTGACGATTCCAAGATTAGTAGAAGGAAATTGTCATTCTGCATTTGGAATGGACAGAGTAAGGATTAAATTATTTCAATTGCAACATTTTGTCAACATTAAGGCGAAGAATATATTTTCTTCTGAGCAATAAATTGTCTAAATTGTTTACAATTATCTAGTCAGGCACGTTAAGAATTTCTCATCTTATCAAATTTTTTCTATTATCACGTTCTTTTAGTACACATCCAGGTTGAATTATTTGCACATTCAAAGTTATCTAAAAATGTCGATTTTATTTCTGACTCCGAGATGACAAGATAATTTACAATTACAATTGAATAAAACTGTAATAAACCCGTTGATACGAAATTGAATTAATTCAATAGATTGGCTATCAACAATTAGTAAAAACGGTTGAAAGAGGTAGAACCTTATTTAAATCACGATCATGATACCCGCTCACAATCGCAACTTCTCGATTACCTTTTTATTTTTGTCCTCGTCGACATAATTTGCATTAGATCTTCGCATTAACTAATTTTTATCTCACGAGATTATAAACAGGTGTTTCTCACCTCATGAATTAAAATGAGAAAACGTTTGGTGTTGCGTGATAAGGATACAATGATTACGTGACGATATTTCATGTGAGTTGAAACCGTTTCAATTTGTATCACAGTTGAACGTTTTAATAATTACAACTTCATTCACCTAAGTTTAATGATTCACGATAACCATCTGGTCCAAACGCTCAATGAGATATTCCCCTCGCGTAATTTTCCATTGAGTATAATGAGATTTCTTTCATAAACTCCAGTACCACCAGTTAAATTGGTCTAGCAGAGTATCTGCTGTCGTTCCATTATTTCGTATTACACTAAGAATTCCACAACCTCATTGACTCGATAATCACTATCAACTCAACGCTCGTGTGTAATTAAAACGCACTCGGCAATAACTGTTTAAAAATTCGCTATCTAGGAATGCACGTTTTTTTTTCATTTCTGTTTTTAATCAATGACTGCTCAGCGCTGCTGGAGCTGTCTCTTTCTCCTTTTCTTTTTGCTCGTTCTGATACCTGAAAGAGAATAAAACAATTTAGATCGAACTCTGAATTTTTACTGAAGAAACAATATCATGAGACGATAAAATGAAAACATTTGATATCACGAGTCTGGTAAATTTTCTAGAAGAAAGTCCAGTAGAATTTCTTTGCGTTAAGATTCAGTAAAAAAAATGAAAATTTAATGAATATTCAGTGATGGGGACATAAAAACTAGTGGAGGCATAATGAAAAATTTTTCTGCTGTCCAGTACTCGGTTTTATTACCCAATTTGTGTATTCAGTTTCTGTGGGATTTTCGCTTTGGAATGGAAACTTTGTGATAGTGTATTTTCACGATGTTCTAATTTTGCCTATAAATGGCGTAGATATGTTTTTGCAAAATGAGCATTGTTACGTATATGACATCCTTAATTGGAATCGTTTCTATATTTGTAGTGGAACTTTAAAGTTTCCATTTGAGCTTCCCTTCGCATATAATCTATTTTTTGTTATCTGTGTAAATTCTGTCTTTCATTTCGACATTATGAATTTTAACTTTAGAAATATCAGTTCTTCATGAAAATGGATTCGTGATTTTTAACTATGGTTTAAATTCCGAAAATAATAGTGGCAATTGATTGTTCTATTCTATTTCATTTTCAGTACTTAAAAATTCAGAATTGCTGCCTGAATCTTAATCATTTTTTTTAAGTCCGTTCTCAAAGACACATTATTATATAAAATCAATCGAAAATGATCATTTCGACCACTAATCAATTTTCAATTTTGAAATATTGTGTCTGGAGATGATCCCAACTAAAAATAATCAAATAAATTGATTCCATACAAGAAAATATAGATTATGGGGAGTTTGAATGCATTTTTTTTCCATGGAAAATGACTGCCGAAAAATAACAATATGCTTTGGGAAATACAATTTAAATCTTGCTGAATATGATTTTTTCCCAAAATTGTTGATACTCTATCTGATAATTAAAGCTTGATCAGATCTAATCGAAAATGCTGCGCATCTGACCGGTCAAATTTCCATCCGAAATGTACAATTAAGAGGGATCGATGGCCTCATATACATCACACATGTGTTATTACAAAAGTCATTAAGAAGTCAAGAGTATAAAGGTCGTCAGTTTGATGCAACTCTGGGACAGACAGGAAGTGGGGCTGTTGGTGATAATATTGATATCTTAAGGCAATAATTGAATTTCCCTTCAAATTTCTCTGATTCAGAATAATAAAAAAAAAAGAGAAATAATGTTGAAACATCCAAAGTTCATCAGACGAAACCAAAACAATCAGGACAGTACTCCAAAGTACATTAGACCATTAATTATTAATGAAACTTACTTGACAGCTCTAGCCACTTGATAAAGTGCAGTGAAAGCCACAAACAAATTAACACTGAAGAGACTGTAGTTCTTAGGTGTAATAGCCAATGAATATCTTGTCCATATTAAACCAGTAGCCCCAAGTGCTGCAGATTGGCTCAAAGATATCTTACTAGCTGGTCGTGATAGGTCTCCCAACCCCGCAATAACAAGTCCCTGAAACGTGGAGAGCAGACATTACCTATTGCATAATATCATTCAGAGAATAGAATAATCTATTTTCTAAGAGACTATTTTCCGTGAATACTGACCCATTTGAAAGCTGGCGCCCAAAAGAAAATGGTTTGCGGACCTGAAACCACAGAGATAAATCGATAAAACACGTGCGCCTCAGGTGGCTGTGTTTACCACAGGGTCTCTATCGATTTTCCCACATACAAAACCATGATGAATTACTCGGGAATAAACAAATCTGACATTTGAAAATGTCATGTCACCCATTCTCATCGGTAAAAGGTCAAAAATATTACGGTGAAGAATAAAAAGCGCAAATAAAAGACTTTCTGGAGCATGAACTTGATTTTTTTTTATTCTACATAACTGTGGCCTGCTGACAGCCTTGACCTAATTGGCTCAGCTGCCACCGGATGACAAACAGCTGTGTACAATACGATACAAAAATGTCAGCATTGTCAAGTCTTCCAGCAATCACTCGATCAGGTCAATCTTATGGCGATGGTGAAAATTGATGAATGAAAAGAGGGAAATCACTCACCTGCTGGATGATTCCACATGGGCTGGAGCTTCTCTGGCACCAGCTTGCCGATGGCTTTCATTGAATTCTTGTACACCAGCGACATTTTCTAATCGTTAATGGGACTTTTTTCCTGCAGAGTCACGTGTTTTTGAGAATGGGAATGAGGAAGCACGAGAGTGAAACGCGTCGTGCAACTGAGCAATACCTAGTGACGTTCGTTCCGTTTCCTTCGTTGAGAAACTCGTGGCCCCCCACTACATCCATCACACGTTTATTCACTCTTTCGTCTTTGGCTACTGTTTACCAATGTGATTTTTTTATTGGAGTCTACGGTTGTAGGAAGCAAGGTGGAATCTGAGCTCGATGTTTTCTGACATTAAGATCTGATGATCGTTATCTTTAATGAGTAGATTAGCTCCTTAATGGCTTTATGAATTCGATTCATCGGTTTTTCAAGGAGAATCGGAGAAAAGTTCAGCCTAGAATTTTTTTCTTATCCTATTTCTTACATGATCTATCGGATTAACGCAAAATTATAGTACATTTTTACGTTTTGTCATTATTTAATGGCTCACGAAGTTTCGTGATGGTGCGATCATCTTTATTTGTTCTCGTGATTCTTTTTAAAAAATTTAAAAAACCGCTGGGAAATGTTCGCACACCCACGAAACTTCGTGAGTCATTAAATGAGACGAAACGCAAAAATTTTATATTTTTCACGTCAATCGAACATGAAAAACACGAAAAATGAAAATATAAAAGAAATATAGAAAAAATGGAATTTTCCAATGATTTTGGAAATATTTCCATGGAAGTAAGTGTCCTAGTTTATTTCTCAGATTAAAACATTTTCTGACAAGAATTTTAACACAAAAAAATTGTTCTCAAAGTACTTGCATCTGTAAAAAAATCAAGATTATTCCGGTTGATGTAAAGCTTCGGGGTTGGGAAATGTGAAAGATGTTTACCATTACGTTTGGCATTGGACTATACTTCAATACCAGCTGACTTCCTTTGTGCCAAATAATCCTAGTTCGTGGCTATTTTCAATCTGACAACTGTATTTCGGGATTGCAACTTGTGCCAAGTGCACTGCGGCAACATTGACTTTGACAGGGGTTTAAACTTCCGCATTTGACGGGAGATGTTCATTGCGATTATCGGGTTAGTAAACACTCGGTGATTTTATTGACGATAAGGCAAAGATAAAGCCTATTCCATCACTAAATTCAGTAATCCCTTTCCACGATGATTAAATAATTTGTCAGGAAATTTTGTCGTGAAAAACAATTTTATTCAGAATGCTTTTAACAATTGAATAAAATATACAGACACATATTTAAAAAATTATGTTAACTCGATAATATAAAAAAGATAATTGATTGGTTACATCAATATTCTGTAAATCACATTCACAATTGATTTTTTTTTGCACTAGGCCCGATTGCATCAGCAGCACTTGTTTGATTGATAATGTAGCGTGATTTTCGTATAAAGAAATAATAATAGAAAAATTATTAAAATAATGGAATATCCAGTTCAGTTGTTGCGTTCAAACGTAATTTGTTCAATAGTTTTGCGTTTTAATACTGCATTGCATGCCATGGAAGAGTTGTAAAGATTTAAATTAAAATACGGTATTTTTACGCCACAATAGAACTACATTAATTTTAAGATACTGAAGTATCCATCAGTATAAATTGGAACTGCATTGAAGTAGAATGTATGATTAAAACAAGATATAAAATCAAACGGAATACATGATGAACAAATATTATTCATAGATTACTGAAACGATCCGTGGAAATATCTCCCAATATATAATTGCATATTATCATAATTTCATTCTCTCTGCCTCTACTATTAATTAATTTTATTATTATGGCTTACTAGTGGCTAATGGCTTGAAGGGCGAATGAAATAATTTGCCATTATTACTGGTCAACGATAAAAAAAAATATCTGAGATGTGGAGAACGTGGCAATTTCAGTATTGATAATTGTAAAATAAATGCATTCGTTTTCATATAAATGCGGAATTGCGAGACTCTCGTTGACTAGTGTTCTGAACAAAATAGATCGAATGCAATGGGTTGTTCCAGAACTCTAATCAACAATCGTACAATAGCTACGCAACAATATGTGCAAGAACAAAACAAGAAATGGTTGTTGATTCTTCCTCATATTTCATTGTTTTCTAAGGCACGTATTTTTGTACAGAATAATTGAGAAAGTAGCTATCGTCATTGAGAAACTACATACAAAATATACTAGTGGGGAAAGATGGGAGAAAATGTACACCTGAGAAATTTTTAAAATACTCATCACTCGAAAATAAATCGATCAATTGAGCTCAGTCTCCATTATAAAAGGAAAAATTGTTATCTCGGCGGGAGAAAAATGCATTTAATGAATGATTAAGTAATGATTTGACATTAACACATGAAAAATCAAGTGTCCTTTTCCCCCATGCGTCCTTTAGATTATCTTTAATACATGATTAAAAATCCAAAACAATCTCTCAGAGTTGAATGGACCTATGGAAAATTTATCCGAAGGAAATGCATAAAATATTTTAATATTGTTACACATCACACCTGAAGTACTCCTCTGATATTCCCCTCGTTTGTGAATTTCATGATTAAGAGGAATAAGCACAACGATTTAATTTTGATGCACTGTACAAATCTTTCCCAGAACTATTCGGCATCTTATTTCTTTCAATCACAACATCAGGGCTCACTGAGCAGTTAATTAAAATTGACATACACTCCTCTCTTTCTTTTCTATCGAAGCATTGCCATCGTGATATCACAATCGAAAACATCTTATTAACAATTATTAATTTTTATGATTCTTTGAAAAACTAGAACGTCGTAATCACAGTCCAAATAGTTTGTAAGTGTTGATGGATCCATGGCTATCGACGAGCAAGAATTTTTTAAAGTCACACGAGACACATACCTTTGGCCTGCAACTATGTGGCAACTGAATGAGCCGCAATAAACCAGGATTATTTTGATCTTTAGTCACTTTAGAACACCAGAATTGACGTGTCTTCTCTTCATCACTGTCATTATTCTCGTTGCTAGCATTTTTCTCTAATTTCTCAGTCAATTTTGAGAGATCAGCAGCAGCTGATTGACTCGCTGAGAGTCTCATACTGCCACGAGGACTTATTCCAAATGTTGGAGTGGTTGAACTCCTTGGAATACCAGCACGACTTGGTCTGTTTAATTTTTTATCCTCCTGAAGGAGAGAAATATTCCACCAGGCCATATCCTCGCAGTTGACTGAGAGTAGAATTGGTGCACCAATAGATTCTGGTGCCCAGTGGAGTTGAAGGACTGGATAACAGTGAAGAGACAAATCATTATAGAATCTATTTGAGTAGACGTCGTAAATCTGTGGAGAATCAGAGTGGGAATTAATAAGCTATGCAGTAATCTGTATTTTAGGATTAATTAATAACTCACACTTATCGTGCCGTTATCCATTCCCAAGGCTAATAAAGTGCCATCAGGTGAAAAACTGCCGCAAGTTAGTGATTTTCTGAAATTGTATGCCATAAATCTCTCGATTATAAATTGAACATCGTTCTTTGATTCTTTCTTTTCAATATTATAAATAGCCATCTCTCCTGTAGACTTGAGCAAAGCCAGCATATCTTCTTGCGAATTGAGCGTACTATAACAAACATTGGGGATCATGTGTCCTCTTAATTCAGAAATCTTGGCCCATTCAGTTTCAGAAACTTTCCAAATAATGATTGTTCCAGTGTCCGACACAGTTATAACGTATTCTTTGTCGATAGTATGGAGATTTAGGATGTTCTCAGCAGACAAGGACAATGACAAAATGCCGAGATTCGTAGCAATTTCAATATTTCCATCATTCTTCCAAACAGGCAAATACATATCATTCAATTTCAAAAATCTGATGGGTCCTTTGTACGTGTTGACACTCTGAATCATCCTATCTTGATGGGTTTTGTAATTGAAAATTCTAATCTCATACTTGAAACTATCTAGATGACCAATCTTTTTGACATACAGAACTCTCGGCCCATCTTGGCATACATGAAGATCAACAATATCTCCAACATCAATAGGTTTAGTCTCTGCGATTTGTTCATTTCCCTCGAAAACAAGAATTTTTTTACCCTTTACTTGCGCCACAACATCCAACTGATTGTCGGATTGCATGAGAGCGTCAAATTTGGGAATTCTGACGGACTGAGGCAGATTCGATTCGCATTTGAATGCCCACTTGTACGTCAACCTATTGAGTCCTGCGATGATTGAATGAGAGTCATTGGTAAAATAATAGCTATCGATGCAGTTCATTCTGGTTTTTCCTGAATACACGGCCTTTGGATCGATGGAATTGGGAATACTGTAGACCTTTATAAAACCTTCAGAATCAGCGATCACAATGTATTGATTATCGTGTGTCAATGTTGCAGCCGTAAACTCTGAACCTGGATTAAGCTCTGGATCAATGGACAAAATGATTCTTGTTGAAGGACTTGAAATCGCCCCTAGCTCCGTGTATTTACACTCAAAATGCACCGTTTCCAAATTAGTTACCAAAAGAATTTCTATATCGCTGGAGCGATCAGTCTTGATTTCCTGGAAATAAATGGCTTTCTTCCCTTTCAGGCCCTTTCTCACTTTACCTGTGTCCCTCCCCGGACGGTATATCGACGCATGCTCATACGCGCTATTATTTCTGGGAGAATGAACTATGATAACACCTTCTTCGGCATCGAAGAAGAACAGGAGAGACACTTCATGGACAAACGTTAAAAGGTCTGTTCCGTGCTTTTGCACGTGGGTCGTGCATAGAATTCTTCCATTAATATCCCAAACTCGATAGTAGCCCTTTCGCGTGCAAGCTGCTAATTTTTTATTGTCTCGGGTCAAAGCTATATCTGCAATATCAGTCATTGAGCAATCACTGAGATCATAAGTTGTCCGGCTTTGGTCTTCTGGGATCTTGTGGATATAATTGTATGAGATTTGCTTCTCTCGAGGACTTCTCAGCTGAATGACATCATCATTTGAATTGTTCCCGTACTCTTCAATGTTCAGCGTAAATCGTTTTATGACTCCTTGGTCGTTCAATGCCACGAAGAAGTCTTCCTCTGATGTGAGTGTGTGCCAATAATTTGGTTCATTAACAATGATTTTGGTAATTTTGGATTTTTCATCGTGACCGCAGAATGTAAAATGTCGACGGGTATTTGTGTCCCACAGAATGACGACTCCATGATCGCTACCAAGTAGAATTTTATTTTCATCGTCAGTGAAGTTTACCGTGGTTAATTCTATGGGTACTTCGACCCCATTGTGATGTTCTTCTATTCGATGATGTTGTTCGTGGCATAAGTACAAGTGCATTGATTGGGATTCGGCAAGTTGCTGGGCTGTTTCCTGAAAATACCCGTGGATGTTATGATTCATACCAATTTGAACTAGGTCTAAACACTTTCTCCTCCGATGCTCTGCTAGAATCTTCACTTGAGTGCTCAGAAACTTCTCCACGTCGACTACTTTAGCCTCGACTTCTGCCGAACCTTCAGTGATGTATTTTCGGTATTTCTTGAGATCAATCAGAAGATCATTGATTCCGCTGTTGCAGATTTTTGCATTGATAAAATTGAAGTCCAAATATAAATTTTTGAATTCACTGAACATATTCGCTTGCTCCAGGTGGTGTCCAATGTAGGAGAAACTGTAATTATCTGTGGGCAATTTCGAAAAATCACCTTTGCAGTATACGCGATATTTTTCAATCAAGTTTTTGTGCAGATTTGATAGTTGCTCGGGAGTTAATTTCTTCCGCAAGTAACAAAGGAGGAGATCGTGAACTCCGAAGACGTATGTTTCCAACTCTTTATTCCATTGTCTTGCTGCCAAGGATTTGTGGCAGAGTTCCTGCATCTGTTCGCTTGCTGAGTGAATGGTCTCACCCCATAATATTTCTATGGTTTTGGGACTGATGTTAACGTCTTCACTGAATATTGCCAGACTTTTATAACGATCCCTCGTTGTTTCTGGGAGACGATCAATACACATTTCGAATATAGCTTCTTGTTTTTCTAGTAAATCTTTAACGCTTTTGTTTGTTGCGTCTTTGTTGCGGAGCCATTGCAAGTAATATTTCCAGCGATTTCTTGTACTGTCTTGTGTTAATTCTTCTTTATAATCAGCAAAGTGTGCCGCAAACATATCAATTAGTATTGGCATACCATTGCACTCGTTATGGATCTCTTTAGCTTCTAGAGGTAATTCATGGCTTTCAACGCCTAGAACTTGTCCAAATAAGTTTAAACTTTCAGCTTCTGTAAATCCATGCCTCATCTCAACAATTTCTTTATGTCGTTCTCCCAATACACCCAGGTCTATGGTTATTACCAAGGTCTTGCAGTTGAAATCGAAAGTATCGATGATGGCTTTATCCCAGACATCGTCCAGAACAAGTAGTGCATTGCGATAATCATTGAAATATTTTCCTAAAAATTTTCGCAGCTGGTCTTTACCGAAGCCCGAGTTGTCATCGGTCCAAGTTTGGGGGTCATTTTCTATTTGGTGGTACAAATTATTTAGTTGTTTTAATATTTCATCTTCTAGCCGATCAGTATATGGTGAAACTTTTTCCTTACATCCGAATCTGACCCAGAATATTTGAGACTGAAAAGAACAAAAAAGCTGGTAATTGATCGTCATATCGTGTCAACGATATTTAGCTAGATTTCATAATTTGGTAATTTTTAAAATTACGAATATTCCACGAAAGTTGAATCACATTTTGGAATAAAATTTTCATTTGAATTTTATAAATTCCTCTTTGTTAATGTTGATCTTAACAAAATGAAACATTTTCAAAGAGGGATTTGTTTTTTTATGAAAGATTCCGATATTCGAAAATTTTTATTTCTCAATCATTGAAAATTTCTGAGTGAAAAACATTAAACGTTTCAACGAAAAAAAAACAAAATACCTGGAAATTCTTAATTTTGAAATTAATAGAGTATTGAACACCTACATTAAACAAGTTTCTATGGACGGATGTGTCACTCAAGACGTTGATAGCTAAGCGAGACCTTCCAAATCCTTTCATTCCATGGATAACTACATAACCACGAGGACTGAGTTTTTCCAGTGCATTCGTCAACTGTTGAATCTATGGTGAAAAGTCGTATAATAATTAATAATACTTTTGCATTACCAGCAGTCAACAATATTGTCATCGACTTACTTATTTGATCATCCGTAATAGCAGGCAAATATAACATAATAATTGATCAAATAATACTTGAAATTATTGCGATTAAGAGATTCCAAGTGAAGTAAAGCTTTGTGTAACGCATGATCTTGTCTTATCTATCGAAATTGGTCAAGATGGAATCATTGAATCAATGGCCACGACGGAATAGGAATTAATTAATTAATTAATGACTAAGTGATCATGGGAATTCACCTTTTGCTCTCTGACAACTGTCAAGGGAGAAACTGGTGGCAGTATTGGTATCCTCTCACCCACTGAATCCACGGCATCAGTGCCATCAGCCATGAGCAAGTCATTCATTTCGTTACTCAGCCAAAAGTAATGCTCCTTTAGGGCTTGATGGAATGTCCTGAATGCATTAGGGCCTCGACTGAAAAATAGGTCAGGGGTATCGTTAATAACATAAGGGGCAAAATGGACACCCAGAAAATTTCAAAAAAAGAAGATTAATTTCGTAATACAAATTTTGTCAAATTGTATCAGAACGAAATAGACACTTGGTGGATGAGTAGATGGGTTTATCTTCTATTTATAAATATCTTCTATTTTTCTTTTGCTTAAAATGATTGCCAATTTTAATGTATCGAACAATGAATTTTAAAACTGGATTCGGCTATGGAAATTCGAGAACTATCCGGGACCGAGCCTTCTTTTCCTTAATAAATACCTTGAGAGCAATTTTCAAGGTTAAACCCATCCCCCCACGAATAACGTCGCGTTCAGCGATCTGTCAATCGAATTACGACAAAAATTGAAATGTTGAATTCATACTTGGGTAGGATATCCAGTAAAAATTCAGCTTGTGCCTCCTTCGTTTCCCTAGCTTCTATGTGCGTCAAATCTTCCGGCTTCAAAATGCAGTCTGCTTCCAGCGGTCCAATCACACCATTTGCAACATCCAAATCCTGAACGATTGCCTCGCGTAACTTTATTAGAATATTCCGATGGAATTGCTTCATTCTACGGTTTGAGCTATTCTCGATGCCTGCCTTTGAACATCAGTGATGATAATTCTGTAAAAAATTAATTAGTCTTTAGTACCGAGTGACGTAAACAGACCATAACTTGCACCTGCCACTCTGCCCATTGTCAAAATTCACTAGTATGAACTTCATGACACTCCGGAGCACAGACAAAGAGAGCGACTTTGCAAACAAAAAAAAAACACTATGACTAATTCGCACAGCGTCCAAATGAAAAGAACTTATCTGCATTCCCTAGCGCATTTTCAAGGTATCAAGATATTGGCAATACGAGGAGTGATAAATATTCATTCCGTTTGGCTAAGAATAATTATGAAAAATTTGGGTTTCTTACAGCTGGTTTTAGTCGAGTGCCCGTAGAAAATGTTTATTATATGGATATTCGGCGATTGATCTTTCAATTGTCTATTGCTGGCCTAGACAGAGCAGGGAACTTCACGCACAGCACTACACTGAGCTACGGTATAATCTATAATGGGGTATATGCTCCATCGGCCACATCCCATAAGTTTCGCGCTCTTCAGTGTTCCCTCGAAAACTCCCTGCTGCAGCTCCGACACATCAGAGGTCGCGCGCCTCCATGTCGACGTTGCCAGTGCGCAAATGTGCAACACAGGGGACTTGACTAAAGTCCTTACTATAAGAGACTTCGGATCATCCGAAGGTTCCCCACTCCAATGATAGAAGTTACGAACGGAAAAGTAGCGGGAAGACCCGAAGACCTATCTTTTGAAGTGCAGACTATATTGTGCTCCCCTTGCAGCTCTCCCACTTCTGATGGCCAAGGGAATGGACTGGTCACTGGTCAGTATATATTGCTGACCATTTTAGCCTTCGGTTTTGCATTGAAATATCTCACATTGTAATATTGCTGTATAACGGTAAAATATACACGATACAATATGAGATATTTACAACTGGTCTCGAAAAATTCATGCATTGGATATTTTGTGATTGGCTCAGAAATTTCCTGAGATCATTCACTATCTGCTTCTTATAGATAAAAATAAGGCTTTAGAGTTTTTTGGAATATTTAGTATGCAAACAGTATTGAGTATTGTGTCCACAAAACCGGTTTGTTGACTCATGTTGGGATCTACGAATTCAGAGTGGTGGGGTAAAAATGGAGACCATTCTTATACCGTTGAGACTGGACAAAATGAAGTAAAACTACAGGACGATATTGGGGCATTGGAAACGCGGGAAAATCTTGGATGCACGCAAAGATTAAAGTAGAGGCTCAGTTCTGGGGGTTTGAGTGACCCCAGCGGCATCGTAGTACTGCACCCCAACATTGCGGGTGGCGCTCTCCCTCTCTTGGGGTGCAGTACTATGGTGCCCCTGAGGTCACTCAAACCCCCAGAACTGAGCCTCTATAATTTTATAAATAAATGAGATTATCGTCGGAGAAGGCAATTGCTGTGACGTGGGGACTGGTTCCAACCCATCTATCACATCCACCGCTGAACTATCAAAATTTACATTGAAAAAAAAAAAATGTGCGATGGCCGGGAATCGAACCCGGATCAACTGCTTGGAAGGCAACTATGCTGACCATTACACCACCATCGCACTGATACTTATGTGTATTCTTTACAGCAGCACTTATTACTAGTAAAGGAAGATATGCCTTGATTTTTTTAATAGCAAAAATATTGAATAGTGATCGCATAATAGCACCTCTAATATTAACTTTTAGTTGATTATATTTTGGGAACAATTTTCGTACAAATTCAGATGCAAAACCTTATGGTAACACGAGATGTGACGATCAGCTTCTAGGATGTGCATACAGAGGGCACCAAAATGCAGTTTACGCGCCTGAATTCATTTTTCGGTTTACTGCGGTCCGAGGTAGTAAAATACTTAAAATTTCTCTCACAACGGTCTGATCCATCATCATTAGTGAATGTTTCAATGAGAATAGGATGAGATCCAAGTCAATGGAAACTCTAATCCGACTCCTAGTTGTATCAAACCGTTCAAACCAGTTGATTACAATGCAACGCTCGTACTATTGTTTCCCGCTGTTAAGCTCCTTATCCGTGCAACGATTAGTCCGAAAATCCCACAAAATTGCAAAACTTTCTCCCGGTTTATTCGAAAATATTGATCATAGCAGTCTGCAATACTCTAGCCATCGATTACACATAAATTCCAAATGTACACATGCTTGGTCATCGTTATGTATACGACCAGTCAACAGTATTCACGATGCAAATTCGATTACGTTAGAAATAGCAATTGGGATCGGCCGTTCTGGGCATTAGTCTGTGAGGCTTCGGCTCTTCCATCAATTAATTTGTCCTGGAGGCAGGTTTAACATATTACTGAATTCAAAGCGTAGGAAGGATTTATACGGCAAGGAGTAATAATACTAAGTTAGGTATAGGTACCACTGTGGTATTTCGATAATTCCAGCAATGCTGGCGTTCAAACCGTCTGCATTAAAGAGACACCGGCCAAAATGCCAGTGGTCAAAATGTGGTTTTCGCGCATGGTCCACATAACTTATGACTTCCACAGAAAACGTATATCGTTGGGATAAAATACAGAACACTAATTCAACGCATAACCATTGCGACGATTTACGCAAAGATATTTTATTCAATTTAATTTGTTACTTGCGTTACGAATCATTCGTAATTCTCTAAAACTCATTCGTAACTCGCGATTTAATTATAATACATTGGCTACTATTTGTTGCAGAAAAACATTAAGGTGTACCGAAAATCCCCCGCGAAATATTGTGATATGTTATTGATTTATTGAACTACGAAGTGAAGACAACTTGAGACATTTAATTGCAAAGAAATGGAGGAAATGATGATGCCAGTGGTCAAAATGTGGTTTTCGCGCATGGTCCACATAACTTATGACTTCCACAGAAAACGTATATCATTGGGATAAAATACAGGACACTAATTCAACGCATAACCATTGCGACGATTTACGCAAAGATATTTTATTCAATTTAATTTGTTACTTGCGTTACGAATCATTCGTAATTCTCTAAAACTCATTCGTAACTCGCGATTTAATTATAATACATTGGCGACTATTTGTTGCAGAAAAACATTAAGGTGTACCGAAAATCCCCCGCGAAATATTGTGATAAGTTATTGATTTATTGAACTACGAAGTGAAGACAACGCGAGACATTTGATTGCAAAGAAATGGAGGAAATGATGATGAGTATGAGTTGATGAGTTGTGTTATCTGATCTGATCTATCAATATGTATTAAGGAGTAAGGAATCACGTAAACCTTTTTTTCGTTAATCAATTCAATTAATTGTCATTAATGAAAAGATTTTCACTGGCCCAAACTATTTCATCACTCGAAAAGTCTGGAATAACAATTTTTAATTAGCTTAAAAATTATTTGAGACGTTACACCCATAATCTCATACCTTTTAATTACGAGGAAATACTCGTTAGAGAAATGCCACTACTGGAGGTGCAATTTACACCCCCATTTGATCACTGTCCTTATCAGAACGGCTTATTTGACTATTGCGTGCGGTAATAAACCACAATGTCTCACAATTTTTGCACCCAGAGGCATTTCACAGGAATAGTAAATACCTGGATATTTTAAATTGCGCATTATTGCTCGCAAGACGATTTCTATGCCCAGTAGAACCTATAATTACAAAAGGTACGCCAAGCGTCAGGGTAATTCACTTCAATGATGCTCATACATTTTCTCGATATTTATTTACCATTCATGGAAGTCGTACGTTTGGGTGCAATACACTGGGCACTCGGAATAGCACATCGACGAACATTGCGTGCTACCACCTGGTAAATTCGTATTTTTCTTTTCCCCAGTATTTACGATGCATCTGATAATGCCCCATCCTTCTTGGCAAACGGAATAATTTTTTTAATGAACAAAATCCCTGTTGATAAATTAGTTGAAATGAGGTTTTGGATGTTGCCGATTACTATCACCATTCAGGAAACAATCAAAGATCTTTTACGATTTTATCTGATATATATTTTTTTGAAAAAGTTTTTTGAATTTATTTTTCATTTTCTCTTTCTCGACATCAATATTCTCTCTGTAATAACTCGGATAAAGACAATTGTAAGATGGTAAAATTTTGATATCAAATTCTTTTGTATCGGATAACATTTTATTCGATACTCTATTCAACTATTTACCTTCGGTGCGTACTATAAGCCCGTCATGACGTCACAAAACCCTTTCCCCGAAATCCTATCGAAATATAAAATTTGGTAATTATTCACATGGACTGCGGTCACTCGGAGGCGATTCAAGTTTAAAATTGAAATAATTGGTTCTCATGGCCTGAGGCTTTGGTTAACATTCCAGTAGCCTTGATTTTAGGTGTAAGTAGAGTTGCCCAGTATAGGCAATGTACGACACGTCTGATCCTGAAAGGGACAAAGGTTTCGCATGGCTCAATGGAATATCAGCTATGATATGGAAGATCCACTGTATGGTTGAGAATGGGCTAGTCTAGGGAATGGGAGCTCTGAAGGTGTCTGTTGGATAGGCCTCGAGAATTCGATAGATCCTACCACCGTTGGACACTTCAAACGCTCCCATTGACGTACGCACTCCAGGAATGGCAATCACGCTGATGGGACAATAATACAATTATCACCTGAACGAGAAGAGGATTCTCTCGATAGTGTCGCCATATCTACACAATTAGCGGTGGAATCGAGAGTGCAATAGAAATCCCTGACTGCTGAGTGAGATAGAACCGAGTGAACCTAGCTGGAAGTAAATTAGATATAGCATTCACATATAACAGCATTGGGATGCATGGTATAATGCCATGCAAATATACCTCATGACTCGGCCGAACAGAAATTGCGAGTACGTTAATCCGCTAATGCATCCACTGTCGCTGTAATATTAGATTCAACGAGATTTAACCAACCGTTGTTGAATTCTCGTATGTAGTGTCACACCCTAACGTGTCACTACATCGTCCAGGAGTCCTTCACGTGGGCATGAAAATCAGGTCTGACATTTAGGTACATTGACAGGCAAAAGCAACGGTTTTTTTTAAGAAAAAAAAGAAGTGTGTTTTTATTTGTATGAAGTAGCTCATATGATCGGAAATTTCTAAGACAATGATATCTCGTATCCAGTGAAAACACTTTAGTCAAGAGATTTTGAACTTCTCTCAGTTGGCTTGAGAAAATCTATTTTTATTATTAATAAATAATCGTCATCTTTGAAGCAGGTTGCATAATTACTCGACAGAAGTTCTTTTCTTTTTTGTTTAGAGCAATATATGATTTACTTGACAATTTTTGAGTCGTAAGTTTCGTAATACAATATGTACTTTGTAAAAAAATTTTCCCTCAGTATGTTGTGGACTGGTAAGAGTGGCATCAAACAAGTGACGGAAAATACTCGGTGAGATTTTCTATGAACAATTGATAAAGCTGAATACAGCAAGTCGATTCGCTTCGGCAATATCCCCCAGGGTGAGCAGATATTATTACCATTTAATATCGAAATGTGGATTCCATGCCGGAAATCCGGGAATTGGGCTAGTTTCATTGAACTACCTTCAGGCAATGTCGAATATGAAATATTTCGAAACAGCTCTCGATGTGTATTGAACCTCTTTTGACCGTTCCACATCTTGAACGAGTCGATGGCGAATGCAACTCAATATATCCCGTAGTTTGTCTATTATGTTTGTGGATTTGGGTTTTTGAAAAGCGTCGGGTTTTCAGATTACTCGCATTCAATTAAATTTAACGAATTTCCCTTGAGTACAAACGGCTTTATTGGTTTCATTAATTACGCATGCATTCTAGCGGACTCGGTAAAATTCACTAGCACTTGCCGGGATGGCGCAAACGATTTGGCATCCCGTCGACGCATGCTATTGCGTTATATGTACAATTGTTCAACGCAATATCCATGGGTGGAACCTGGCGTTATCCAATACACCCTGGTGTTTCTGCATACATCACATACGTGCCTGTACAATACTTAGGGGATGGTGGTCGGTGCATTCATTGGTTGTTCCGATGCATTGCATCCGTGGAGTTCTGATGCGTTCAAACCCTTGCTGCCTTTCAAACTAACGTTCGGAGAGTGATTGAACCTCACACGAGAATACTATTCACTCGCACAATATATGTCTACAATTCATATGGCTTCGGGCTATTTTCAATTGGAAATTGCGAATACTCATCGACGTGATGACATTTAGAATTTGCTAATTCAATTTAAATTCCGGGGATTTTTTAAGAGGTTCAATCGCATGAAGGGACTATTTTATTTATGAATGGGTGCTGATTTTACGGTCCTGGGAAACAGAATTCACAGGATAATTGAGACGAAAGACGATCCCCAAAATGATGTCTTCCTTTGATTTTATAGATGGTGCAACGAATATAGTTTGGAATCGTGATGTGTGGAATAAAGTGCTAAAGCGTACCATGAAGGGTTCCGAACAAAATTGTAAAAGGGCAAAAAACTATTTATTCAGGTTTGAAATGACTTCTCAGGCCAACATTAAGAGTTACAGATTTTACCAAGGATTCGAAAAGAGAAAAAAATTTGGGTAAAAGAAAAAAAGAAAAATGGAATTATTCGACTTATAGTGATTTAAATGATACGAAAGAATCATTCAGTAGTGTAAATGTAGGGAGGCGGTTCCCGTTGATGATTGTTGAGAAAATCTGGTAGGTGGTTGATCCAATATGTGGATTGAATCCAGGTGCAGAAGACTCAACTGGCTGGATGTAGCTACTCAGAAGATTTGGACGTACGCTGGTGAGTGGTAAGTTGGAGATGAGTCGTTCACGCTTTCGTTGCTAACTATGCTTAATATTGTCCGAACCCGGAAATTCGTCGTCCAAGCAGGTAGATCGAGATGAGAAGCAGTGGATCCAATGGATTTGAGGTAGTTTGCAGCAAAATCTGACGGGGCGCCGGCGAGCTTTAATTTGAAGATCGATTGCTTGGACTCTGTTGCTGAAATTGCTGGAGAAACTCTAGCTCGAAACTGACTTGTAGATATAACATTGTAGAAGACGAGCACTTCTCTTGATGAATAATACTGTGAATAATATATACTGTTGTAGAGTTGCGAGGTTCGCATCTTTTATCAGTCAGAACTGTGTGCGGGACTGTCACAGAGGAAAAAAAAGTCCTTGGTCTCATCATGTGCTTTTCGTTATGTCACTGCTTCCTTAATTCTTTAAGAAACTCATATTCGGCAATTTTAAAAGTGGCCTTGTGTATTTCTTTCATTCTATGGCATTTTTATTCTGCTTGAGTTAATTCCCAGTTCTTTTCCTGGGAGCATTAATGTTCGGCTAACTCTCAGTTGTCATACCTCTGGGCTTCTTATCTTTTTCTTAAAAAAGATAATCGGAAAAAACGATCTCGTGAGAAAATGAATTTTCCGTGAAATTTCAGGTGATGGATTTGTTTTCAGTCCGTCTGAAAGAAATAATGATGAATATCATGTGGACGCTCGCTGTTCAAAAATACGTGTAATTTATTCAAACGTTTTTTCGTCAAGTTAATTTGACATTTTTATTCACCCTTTTTGTTCATCAATTCTCCATTTCCCGTGTGGATATTCGAGTAATTGAGTCATCGATGAAAACCTATCCATCAGTTAAATTTCGCTCGATGATCCAATAATACCATGTGTATGTTTTTACCTCTCACGCTGAGGATAAACCATCAAAATGAACGCTTGGAAAATTTATCCAACATACACGTTATTTCATCCAGCCTCAGCGGTTTTACCCGCAATCGTTGAACCATACCCACTAATTTGGTTGTAATAATTCGATATTCAGAGAGAGAAGTAAATGGGTCGTCGGTGGTTGTTGGTTTTATCGTTTCGGTTCAGAGAGGATCAGCCATATAACTGGCGTTCAATTTGAAATTGGCGAAAGGGAATGAATATCGAGGAATAAGGGAGCGAGGTGTTGTGAGAGGGACGGAATTATGGCGCCAGTGTGTGAAAACCTATATCCGGAATTTTCCCGCCAAACATGTGTGAGTGACAATCGATTTTGCAGTGTCATTACCAAATGGTAATAATTCCTTCCTACTTTACGACTGAAAGGTATGAGGAGTGACACGCAACTTCACTTCGAATTTCACGAATATGCTAATTGCAGTGTGCCACGTTAATTATGCTAATCACGGTATATGATTCACCGGCGAAACATATGTTGGTGTCGAATTATTCCCGGTAGCCTTTTTGTGATCACCTGTGAGGGGATAATTGTCGATGAATTATTAATGGCAGAAGAGCTTTCAAGGAATGGGACTTACATCGCTAATTTTCCGCAATATTGGTTCCAAGATTTTTTATTTATCTAACCTTGTGATAATCTTCATTGGTTGGTGTAGATTCACTAGATGTTGAGTACTATCAATTTGTCAACTGACATGTTACTGGCTCACACATAAAGAAATTATCAATGAAAATTATTCTTACGGTAGGATAAAAGTGTACGACAGCTCACTTTTGACAAATTTTTATCAAATAATAAAATTTCTTAAAAGTAAATAAATTTTATCCTATCCTAATAAAAATTCGCGAAGAAATTCTAACATACATACATACTACATATATAATTTTGATATATATACCTACTTTTATATAGATGCTATATATACATACTTTTTATATGAAGTCTTATATTTGTAGTAAGATAATTAGCGAGCATCTGAAAGGTTCGAAAAACTGCTTATTGTTCTGTACAAAAGCGATAAACTCATTCCTCGCAGTCAACTCGGCGTGAAGTAAATTAGAGAATGACGTCACCCTGAAAAGACAATCTGAGCTCATGGGGGGTCGAGTGGTTTGAGTTGTTGGCGACGGAAAAATAGGGATGGTGGTGGGAAAAGAAGCTATTCCCTCATGCTCATAAACTCGTGGCAATGGGCCGAGGGCTCGTGCAAAGGTTTTTTCGAGGCGGAGGTCGTCAATGTTGATGATGCGTGGATCACAATGCACTGGTAACTTCCATCATAGATACCTACCCTTCCATTCTCTTTCGTCTCGCTTATCGATTTGCCACTCCAACTGTATATTTTTTGACTCTTACCCCCGTTGAAACCATCACAACTCAATGACGATGGGCTGATCAAAATAAAAAAAAAAAATGGACTAGAAATACTTGGTTTTCCCCTCTGTCGTGAAATATGAGAGAATTCCATTTTACATTTCACGTGTAAATGCCAATGAATAAATGGACTGATGTCCAGATAGTAGTGCACACGGTGGTCTTCATTCAATTTCGGAAAAAGTATTGTATGATTGATACCAAACAAATATGGGCAGAGAGGGCATTTTTTATTTCAATGCTTTTCTTTTTAGGTGCGTTGAAAGTGAATTGATGCAACTGCACGTCTCCAGGGTTTGTGGATATTCCCGGGAGTTGCAAAAAATGTTGATAATTCTATCCCCAGTTTGTTTAAAACAAACAAACTTTAGGAATATAGTAAATGCGAACAACAGAATTTAAAGGAGAGTATTGTGATGAGTATTGACGAAAGAATTTAAATTAACATATTACTTTGAAGTACAGCAATTTAAAATTATATTTTACCATGTCAAATTCATTTTTGTTATGTGCAGTAAGTTTCAATGAAGAAATATGTTTGGAGTGCTCTATTCACAGAAATTTTCATTGATAAATTAACGAAAAATCCTATTAATTCTTACGATGCAATATTTTTTTGAGGTACGTTCCAGAATTTCGATGCATTCTCTCCTGTTTTTTACATTTCTCTTAGGAAAATTTAAAAAATGACTACATTTCTTTCAGAATTTAATGAACTTTCCACTTTCACGAATAATTATCGATGACTAATCTATTTATGTGTTTAATATATTCTATTTATATCGCCTTATTACTAATTTTTCAATTGATTAAAATGTTTCTAATGAAAAAAAACGAGAATAATAAAATTAAAGAAACCCCGAATAATGTGTGGCTTTTATAAGCTTAAGCTGGGGATTAAGCTCAAGTAAAACTTTTTTTCCTTCGCCCCGGTCGGTCACTTCCTCCTTGGCTAGCACTGTGACGAGTACACGGGGAAATTGCCCAGTCGGAGGGATGTCAGGTGAAACATAGAGAAAGGTTCAACATGTGTTATTAACCATTCGCCTATTTTATGGAATGAAATAATGCCACGCTCAATAAGATAAGGTTAAAATCCGCGATAAAGCTGTTAGTCCGGGTTCTTGTGACGCGTTATTGAACTAGTTCGACTTGTGACTTTGAATTTTTCTCGTATGGCGTAGGATCTGGAGCTTGGTCTGCTCTACTCTGCTCCTGACTGTACTCTGGAGCTTTCTAGAGTTCTAAAGTTCTCAAGACCGTAAAAATTACCATTTGCTGAGCTAAGCAGTCTCACGGTTGGTCTTACCAATACAATGGTGTGGCATAATTGACAGAACTTACAACAGTCAAACAGTTCATCACACCTGAACTGGACATTATCTACATTATCTACCATGATGCTCATATTACAAATATTTCATTAATAAAATTGACTTGCTGACCAAGCCCAAAATGTCAAAAATGTAAATGAACAAATGTCCAAAAAGCAGTGGAAAACTGAAAATGGAAATTTAAATAATTATAAATAACTGAAAGATCTATTTCTCAATTATTTTTCATTTTCTAAATAACCAAAATAAAAATAAAAATGAAAGTATAACAAATAATGTAAATGAAATATATCTACCTCTGATTTCGACTACAATCTAAACAACATTCACACTGACAAAAGTATTAATAAACTATTTACAATTTTAGAAATATCAATTTGTGAAATGGAAATATGTTTCATTGATGAGCCCACGAGTTCTCATTTGGGGTCAACAAATCGAATCAATCAACAGCGAATGCGTAATACATCATCATCACAATCTCCCTGAGTGAGTAAATACTCCCGGACATTTCCTCCAAGTCCATCTGTAACCCCCAACAATACACTGGCAAAACCGGAAATCACGTACCGCTCTGATCATTATCATTAATCTACGCAGTTGCATACGAAATCTCTCGATCAATGATGATAACCCGCAAGATTCACACGAACAAAGGGAATGATGAAGAACAGATTTTGAGGTAATGTCAGAGAGTAATCGGGTAACTTTAACCCAGCCTCGAATTACATCATGGTCGATTAGATTGAAACGACAAAGTCGAGTGAGGAGGGTTCCTCGAGACGATGAGAGGAAGAAAAAAATGTTGAAGTTGTCTTCCTCTCGCCATATCCGACTGTCGTCACATATCGACGCCTCCACTTTATTCAATTGCTTCACCTACATGTAACCCACCCACTCATCAACACATATAAGGAGTCGTGTATAGTGTATATCACAACCCCTCGGTAGACACTTAGATACTCTCTTTTAACGGGGGGGCAAACATGTTTTTTCGCTCCACTTCGTTTCCGGTTGTGAGCGATCGCGCCGGCGTCGAACCTCGCTTCCGATTAACGTCTCTTTCCCTGTACTCACTGCTACTTTCAGAGGGTTGGGGGTAAATGGATGTTATAAATTCTCGCTACGGTAGTTTTGAAACAATACACTCAACTTCCGGTGATAAATATGAGTTATTGCAATAATTAAACATTTCATAAGTTTTCAGGGAATTCAATTGGAATACTCATAATAGCTGTTCGGTATTCGATAAAAGATTCGACATCACACGAGGCAGGAAGTTGTTTCATATATATGAATGCAACGAAATTGATTCAACAATTCGCAATTCTGATTTGCAAAAAGCCGTGTGAAATGACTGCTCGGCGAATATGCCGCATGCTTTTTTGGTGCTGGCTCCTCAAAGATTTGGAATTCCTTATGGATTTCTCATCCATGAGTTTTTTATAACCCTTTAATTGAAATTTGTAAATTATTAGAATATTTTATTGCGAAAGATTCTTTTTCTTCTTCTGTTTCTAGATTCGAAAAAAAAATACAATTTTAATTTTCAGTTCTATTGAAAACTACTAAAGATCTTCTGTTACTGCAGTATCGTGATATAACAGTAAAGCTAAACCTTTAAAACTTTACTATCCCTTCGAAGTCGACAGACTGTGAGGCAAATCGATGCACAATCTGCCAGAATTGGGGACGAATAGACCCAGCATTGATAAAGTGTGATAAAGCGTGTGGGCTGAAAACGAGGAAAGGATATTTCGGAGTAAAGAATGTAATCACGATATGGAGTTAGGGTGCCTGCCACGTGGCTTAAATAGAATGATAATAGAATCAATTAAATGAGTTAATCAAAATAATTCACAAATTATCCAGAGGTTTCTGGTTGATCAGCAACTTGGCCCAGTTTTATGTATCGAAATCAAGATGTCACCAACAGTCGAGTTCCTCGAGAGAATGTCCCCCGAAGAAAGTAGTAGATTCTATGAGAGGTCACTATGGGAGCGAGGCCGATGGTTTAAATATGAAGTCAAAACGGAGAAGGAAGAGATCATTTGAGATATAATAAGTGATTAGCCATACGGGATTGAATTTCTCATTAAAAAGAATTTTGAGGAGCACTTTGTATTCTATATACTAATTTCTACTAGTTGGTATTCATTGATCCAGATTTCTATCAATAAAAATCGCGAAGGGCCCGTCACAAATGCAATTTGGCTGATCTTAAGATCATTTTTTAAAACGCAATTAAAATTAATTCATTGAGGAATCGTATTTATAAAATCATCAAGCAAAAAGAAAATTGCGGATTGCATCGACCGGGAATCGAACCCGGAGCTCCCGCGTGGCAGGCGAGAATTTTACCATTAAACCATCGATGCTGTATATGAATATGAATTCGTATACTCTGCCTGAGAATTTTGGCCAATGCAAATGAAGCTAAAAAAAAATTAATTGTTATTGCATCGACCGGGAATCGAACCCGGAGCTCCCGCGTGGCAGGCGAGAATTTTACCATTAAACCATCGATGCTGTATATGAATATGAATTCGTATACTCTGCCTGAGAATTTTAGACAATGCAAATGAAGCTAAAAAAAAATTAATTATTATTGCATCGACCGGGAATCGAACCCGGAGCTCCCGCGTGGCAGGCGAGAATTTTACCATTAAACCATCGATGCTGTATATGAATATGAATTCTTATACTCTGCCTGAGAATTTTGGACAATGCAAATGAAGCTAAAAAAAATTAATTATTATTGCATCGACCGGGAATCGAACCCGGAGCTCCCGCGTGGCAGGCGAGAATTTTACCATTAAACCATCGATGCTGTGACATGAATATCAAATCGTATACTCTGTCTGAGAATTTTACGCAATGCAAATGGAATTAAGAAAAAAAAAACTATTCATTATTGCATCGACCGGGAATCGAACCCGGAGCTCCCGCGTGGCAGGCGAGAATTTTACCATTAAACCATCGATGCTTCAGATACTATGGGAATCATACAATTTGCCTGAAGATTTCGCAACAGTGTCAATAAATTAAAAAATAATATTGATAGAGGATTATAAAAGTGCCTGAAATAGAGCAGTATGAACTTGATTCCAACGATATGTATGCTATTGAAAATCTGTTACGTCTAGATTCATTTGAAAAACTATATAATAGTTTAATTGTGTGTACTACATGTACAAAAATTTACAGCTGGAGTCAAAGTTATTGTAACTGAAAATTTATTACTACAATAGAAAATCGGAAAATAAGAGTGCAACTATGTTGATTACTTTTACTGCTACAGGGGTAACTCAATCAGATTGGAGATTGATTGAGTCAATCTTGCAGTTGATTGCATGATTTTCATTCATCGTTGATTGCCGTCATAGTGGATTTTCGCAAGTGTCATGTATTTCAATTTTCCTTCTCTCGTTCTAAAAGAAGAATTTGAGAACCTTAATTTAAATAAAGAAGAGGTACTCGGAACGCAAATCAACCAGATTGATTTCCATTTATAACCGAAGAAAAGTACTGAAAAGAAAAGTCATATCAGTTGACCATTTGATCCCTCATAATTCTGAAAGATGTATTCATCAACCTTTCAACCCTCCACTCTCATTCTATTTCAGGTTCACTGACTCCAAATGAAAAAAAAAGTCGGAGAAACGCGGAAATAAATTCCACATAACACAAACACTAGGCACCCGGTGTACATGGTCCAGCCCCCCGTCGATTTTGAGTGGTAATTTTTCCCTCATCAAGCATCACGCCCGTGTATTTTATCGGTAATTAAAAGTCAGCCGGGTGTGCAGAGGCGATTGGAATTAATGGTATAAAACGTATCCCGATATCCATCGTCCCGTGAAACTGACGTGCACACACGGTTGTACCCAAGTTATTACCGTAGGGAAAAAACAAGAAAAAGGGTTGAAGCCCAAGGGAAAATACATGGAAGGAGAGCGAAGGAAAAATGTGTGAAAATAATGACCAGGGAGAGGTTTATTTTCCTCTGAAACATTCAATCTGCACCAGGTGACTCCTTCAATCCTTCAAAAAAATTACGAGCTATTGAATTTACGTATAATATATATAAGCCAGCCATATAAACGCTGAACTCGTTTTCCTTTGCTAGCTTTTCTCTACCAAGTGCAAAAGTGAATAGCAAGAGAGGGGCGAACCGTTGGGTCGGATTGCGAGGACTCCATAACGCCCAGGAAAACGAGTTACCCCGGGAGACGCATGAGTGTGAGCTTAATTAAATGTCTATAAGTACCAGCTAAAGGCGAGAAGGAGTGGGTGAGTGAGAGTAAGATTGCAAATAGAAGTGAATGTGCCAGAGGTTCTATCTGTCAAAGCCTTCGAAGCTTTTGCCATTCGACTCTAACCGTTCTTTCTCTCGTTTCAATGAACCTCTGCGGTTTACACAAAAGCCATCTCGCTTTCTACATTCGGTACCACCCCCATCCCTCCCTGTTAATTGTATTTTATATACTGAGGCATTTCACTTCTCCACTTGCTCTTGGTAGATTCCATACTAAAAGCATTTTCCCAGTTCTAAATCCAAAGAGGAAAATAAGAGTGATGCGGGAAAAGGCTCATTGTTAGCCGGGAATAAGGAGATGTACACGTTCAACAAAGTGAATAAAATTCTTGTCATTTTCTTTTCAATATCCTTCGGACACACTGAGAAAAAAATTTTCTTTAACCGACAATATTTACTAACCACAAGAAAATATATTTGGCATTAGGAAGTCTTATGGGAGTGTTTACACAGTCATTGCCAGATTTACTGGTGGGAAGACAACATTCTTGCCGAACGTAATTTTTTTTCTCAGCACAGGAATGCGTTCAAAAAACTTGATTAAATAAACTTCGTCAGAAAACCGGGTCAAAACTACTTAACCATGATTGCTCCTTGATTAAATAAACTTAGTCCAAAAAACGCAATCAAAATAACTCCGTAAATCTCTTCATCATGGAGAGCATGGTCAGGAAAAATGCGACTGCAAATTTTTGTTATTATTATGAGCTTTGCGATGTTTTTTCTTTTGGGGTAGTTTTTGCCAAAACTTGCTCGGTTATAATTTCTTTTAGTGAAGTTTCTGTTATTATTTCTTTTTCACAAATATTTCTTCCCATCAGTTGTTTCTCCTAAAGATGTTTTGAGTGGACTTTTTTGGCGTCGAGTTGTTTTTTTTTCGTTAGGTTTCTTTAGCGAAAATTTTTGAGTCATGAACCCGCTTAGAACTCGTGCAACCGTGGAGAGTTGTTGGGGTTATTCTTTCGTTATGATTATTGCGCAGACCTAGTCCTCTGCTGCTCCATTCATGGGTGAATGTTACATCACAAGTCATCTTTTGTCTGTTTTCCTTTTTCGGTAGAGTTAAATGCTGAGGGAGTAATCGCAAGCATCCACTCTTTTATTTTTTGTGGCACTGTACCAAGAGGGGGGAATGTGAAATCGACGGAAGTCGTTCAAGAGGAAAAGAGAGAGAAAGAACAAAGTATTGAGCATATGCCAACTCGAAATATTCTCCTTGAAAACTCACCACATGAAAAATGGTATATATTCCAAAAATATATTGATTATACGAACCCCTACTCCGCCCAAAATACAATATATATGATATACGGCATATACAAACATTAGCACATATATTTTTTCTGTGAAGCTACTGCAAATTGTTTCTCCAAATTCATATAGCTTTTGTTTATTAATACAACGGAGAAAAAAAATCCTTATTATGAAAGTAGAAACACAAAAATGAAGTTCGCCCGAGTCGAAATATCTCGAAACGCGTAGGACCAATTCATTATTGGTCCAGTCGAACCGCCAAATTCAAATTCGACGCACAGAGTGCGCAGTGGGTTTCGTTTAGTAAAAATTACCTGTTCTGTAATCTGACAGTCAAAACAGTATTCAGTAAAAATGAAGTTCTAATTTATTTGAATTTTTCTCTCCGTACATTTATTCTCGCTATGCTACTTGTCACTAATTTGTACATGTCTGAGATGAAAATTCATTAAAAAAGAGGGAAAAAAGATTTCCAAGGGGAATAAACCATTACCATAATATTGATAGACAGTGACTCGACTCTCTGCGAGCACTTTATCATGCCCTAACGAGAGCATTATACCTCGATTAATCTTCCATATTTATATTGGTACTTCATTATTCTCGTTGGAAATAAATACATGAATATGATTGAAGGACAATCACTCGATGGGCTCTCGTTGGAAACTCCTGGCCAAAGTTAAACAGCCGGCAACTTTGTCATTTAACCGCTAACGAAGACTGAGGAGTTTACACTGCATTAATATTTTTCATATCATCGTAATTAAAGTTTCACGGCGAGGTAACGAAGAGATAAGGTGAAAAAACAATTCCCTGTTATTTCAGCGCGACTTGTTTGCTGGGAGAGGTTAAGATATCAGAAAAGTTTTAAAGTGGCGGTGGAAGATGAGGCAATTGTTTGTACAGACGTGAGGTTTCGTTCGATTGATCAGGTTTAAAAATGAGGAAAAAAAAACTGTTATTTTTGAAAATAATATTTTCACGTAGCGGATAGCTTTACACTTTCAAGATGCTTGATACATGGGTACTTACCGCTTGAGATTCAATAGTATATAGATTAGAATTACGGATTAGATAATTAAAATCGAAAATAATAGGACAGAAGAATCCAGTGAAAGATTCGATTTTTCACAACAATATATTCAATATATTCATTGATGTTTTCTCATTCTATACTGAAAATATATTATTAATATATTGAATTAAGTTGATGAAATATAGTTCCTAAAAAGTAATTTAGAAATGCACAAAAATAAAAACGTATATTAAGCCATTTTCTATTGAATATCGCATATTCATATTGATACTGAATTTTTCATAATTTGAACGGTGAAAAGGAAATCCTCAGTCGTAAATAAAAAAGGTTGAATTTAAGATTAGCATCTACATTAAAGAAAGCCTAAGACGATGTACTTAAACTCCTCCACAAGCTCTGATCCATTGATATGCAAACTAAGGCAGTGATCGTAAAATTCTCACGCAATATCAGCATGAAGTTTGCACAGTGCAAGCACAGCGCGTTTTATTCCAAAATATCCACATTATCCCGAATGATACGCCGGTTTAAACTTCAACTTGAGCGTTATAACGTGAATGCCCCCGCAACGAGGGAAAAAAAAGGGTAAAAAATGCTAAACACGATGATGCTTCTATCGCGCGTGAAAATACTCTTGAATAATATTAACACCCGGGGAATTATTAAACCCATTTTTTCCCACCTCGTACTCACACATTACGACTAAATGCCCAAATATTTTTATAAATGATTCAATTAGTGGCGCCGAGAAAATTAAATCATCAACTCTTCATCCCACATAATTAATAACCGTTAATATTCCAGTGGCGGAAAAAATTTGTATGCAAATAATTTCCCATCATATATCGCGATTATTCATACAAAATTACTCACATATATTTTATTTCGCGGTAAACACAACCGAGCCGTTAAATGCCATCAATTCTTCCGTTCCATCCCTTAAAAAAAAAGCAGCATGTAACATTCTCACAATATCTATGCAAATGCCCCAAGACTGTTTGTACCTGAATCGAGCAAATACCCTACCGCAAAAAATTAGGGTAACACATCATCACATTTTTTCCCCCACATCACCATTATCGTCTATTGTATCGATTATTTATCACCGGCGGGGTCCAGAAAATATCGTAACCATAATAAAAAAAAAAAAGGTGGAGTTACAGTTGAAGCCATATCGACGAATTTACGAGGCATTTAAAACTCGTCTCATCACTTGCATTAGAAAATATTGACTCGGTGGATGTCCAACCCCTTGAAAACATCCCTCTGTCATATCGACGAATTTATCGTGGAGATCCAGTTGAATTCTAGGCGCTTCCCCACCCCTCGGATTGTTTACGATATTGACTCTTCCCTTTTATGTTAATTCAATGTCCGAAATACTAGCAGTGACATACGCACACTAGCAGTCCAACTCATTCCCCCAATGTACATTCCATTTGGTCCTCCAACGGGATTTTGGTAGGACAGCCCCTAGAATATCGACGAATTTACGAGGAAACCGACTCTTCAGCCGTGAACTCGAAAATCTCTCTCCTCTCCCCTCAAATGCATTGCTATGCTAATTGGACCAATTAGCATAGGAAGTGGTGGGTACCTTTCTGAATGTCAACTGGAGAGACGTCGGTGTATGCCCCAGCTTCTAACATATCTGCAACTCACTGTCTTCTCCGTTATTCCCACATTTCCATTTCTATTCCACCGCGATGGCGGCGTAACCAAAGTACCTATATTTGTCGTACAATCGGCCGCAATTACCACGACGCTACCTGCTAAACTACCGCATTATATCTCAGCTAATCTGGTGACGCGTATATTCACGGAGTATTCGGCTATTTATTCTTGTAATGATGGGAATTCAGTTTAGGTTCTGGAGCCGTGGGCTGATGGAGAGGTAGTCTTTCGATGCTTTAATCGTATCTCATTACGGTAGTGCAGGGGATTAAGTTCTTGGTAGGGAATTTGTTAGGTGCTGAGGGGAATAGATCTCTAAAAATCGCATATTCTTCCCTGCGATCAGCTGGAATGCAAAATGTAAGGGATTCAGACAAGAGTTTTCATGTTCTGTCGATCGATCCTTCATGATTTTTAATTATAAATTTTAATCATTATACATGTTAATGAAATTTAATTAATGTGCTCGGTTTAAAAATAATTGAGCATTTTGAAAATAAATTGCGGATACAGATGAGATGTATTAGAAGCGTCAGTCTTTTGAAAAATGAAAAAATTCAAATTGGGTTGCCAGATCTATCAATGCAAGATTTTAATGATCCGGATATGTAAGTTCTCGTGCTTTGTCATTTTCGACCTATGGGTAGATTGTCATGATTTTTAATGAAAAATTTAATGAAAAAAATAGAATTGATTAATTGCGTTTGATTATTTTAATTCAGCATATTCGGAGCAAAATTGAAATACTGAATGAAATACTATTAAAAATTCAAGAAAAAATTACGAATTTCAATAAGGCGAACCGAAACGTTTGCGATCTTCTCGAATTTTTAATGTCTTCCGCTTATTAATTTTTTCGTTCAATTTTTTCGTATTTATATTGCATCCGAACGTATGACACATAACTGATTACCTCTCAGTACTTTTTTTTCATAAGATGAATCAGGGATTTGTAATTAATCATAAATTCGCTGTTGATCTTCACAATTGACCGATTTGTTTCCGTAAATTATTAATTTTCATATAGAATTCTCTTGATTCTCCCGATAATCTCGATTTCTTGGAAAATAATTCCAGTGAAACGTCTGAAAATTCAGCTGTATAAAATTTCTCTTCAAGATCTTAAAACAATACTGCGTCTATACAAAGAGTATAATTCATAAAATATTTATGATAATAAGTTTATTACGCTATGGTTATGGAAATTCGGATGGACAGTGATATCCAGAGATGATCCTAGTGCGTAGGAATTGTCGAATTTAACTCGACAGTATAGCCCCCAGGAGTATAAAATCAGTCCAGCCTGGTACACTTAATTGGCATGGATAATTAGAGAGGCGCATAGCAAGTTGGTACCATCGAACGTCACTCTCTCCCTCTGTCCAGTCATGTGGTTACACGTACAACCGATGTTATATCCAGGAGAGTGGAGGCCAAATCCAGCGGTCGAGAAGGGAGAGTTTGAATATCTCCTCGAAAATCGGTGAAGGGGGAGGAGGGGGGGACATTCGTATGTAAACTTGGACGCGGAAACAGTCGCCGCAGATTCACTCACGCACGATATACATCCAATGGTGGTTTCCCCGTGTGGTTAGCTCATTGAACACTGAGAGGTGGTTTTTCAGTCAACAGCCAACACGCCTGCTTGCACTAAGCCCTTCATTCTTATTTATCAATACACGAAGAAAAATATTCAAGAAAAATTACCGGCAATTTCACCTGCAGCCCCAAGCGAGAGCGGTTGCTGCATTTTTCGTGATTAATAATTATTGATTTAAATGAGTTCCAAATTCAAATTAACCGCCTCAGACTATAAATACTAAATATATATATATTTAAATTACTTCGTAATTTTGATAACTCGAAGTAATGAATGAAAATGTTTGATGACCACTTACGGGTCTTATTAGTTCCAATCGTTATTCATTTAAGGTGGTTGTCGCGCGACAGTCTCTGTAAAAAGTTTATCCGCT
>NW_011887774.1:1147907-1152716 GCF_000806365.1 Fopius arisanus | reverse complement strand
GGCTCATTTTGTTGCTAATTTTTCAAACTATTCACTATAAAATTTTTAACGAAAACTGTCGAAAAAAAATTCTCCGCGACAACAACCTTAACAATTCTGTTAACTTCGTATTTGAGAACGTCTCGTGAATTGAATTATTATTATTTAAAAATCTCAATAATATCAATTTTTTCATAGTAGTGACGTCGGTTTTGTGCCATAATTTCCGAAATTAATTATTGTTTGTTAATAAAAAAAAAATGATTACATCACGCTGTTCGATTCAAGAATTGAAGTGTAACTGAAAAAAAGGTGGTGTTTTCAAAATGATTTTGCTAGCGTTCTGAGCTGCTTTGGTCCAGTGGGTCCAAACCACTTGTCACAAATATTGTGAAGCGATTTACTAGTCCGTCCATCGAAGATCGATTTTACGAATTAATTAGAATTTACCTCCCTTCCGCGTTTTAATTTCCCCAATGGAGATACGTTCCCATGACTCCACAAAGGCCTATCATAAACTCTTTCCATTTATCCATTGTCCAGAGCTTCGGTGAAAAAAATTCGCTCACGAAAGTGAATTCCTTCGTTCCTGGAAAAAAATTCTATTGTTTCCTCAAAAATTGATGGATAAAAAAGTGTAATACTGTACACCCGGGGCTTTTCATATCGCCACATAAACCGTAGTATATACTTCATGGAATGGACAGTAGAGGGTCATACATCGTTGGTGTGTCCGGGGCGTTACATTGACTGATTGAGTGGCATTGAATTGAATCGAGGGCGGGTACATGGGTTTGGAAACTGGCAAATGTCCTGAGGCGCCCATCGCATCCAGCAGTATTGAACTACCAAATGCAGGAGATAGTACGTGTGTTGCAGCGTTAAATCCATGGTCAACCAGCGGGTGGTTGTGCTACAGGATTTTCTTTTCCTCCCCTCATTTCAATTTTTTACATCCAATATTTTTTTTCGTACCAATGGTGGAGGAATATTGTGCCGGCGAACGCAATTACACCTGAGTAATAGCGCTGGGGTTCACACAGTTACAGGAGATTGTGGGGAGAATGAGGAATGAAAGGGTAGTGCGTTCAATCCATCTGTAAACTGTCCACTTTGATGGGACGACAATCACACCCCGCTGTAACGAACATCCCCACCTCTTTTACCCTAGTCCACTCCACATCGCCATTCCACTATCGTCATATACCGTTGTCCCATTGTCTCTCGGTCTATCCAGCCAAATTGTATGCACCGAAATTTATCGTGTTCGGCCTCTACACCCTCTCCAATATGAAGATCGCTCGGTGATTGCACTGTTTTCGACGCTGATAGATGACCAGGATTTTTCAGATTTTTTTCCATTTTTAGATTTTCGAGGGGGACCCTGTAGTCGCTTCCATGATTGCTTGATGATACGAGGGGACTGATTGACAATTCTTGGCAATGCCATTGTCAAAATTATTACACAATTAACAAAAATTGGAGATTGGAGATTTTTCACTGTCGAAAAAATTTGGCAGTTCGTGTTGAATTTGTCACGGATCACATATTTTGGAACACATAAATAAACCGCGTATTTCTCTAAACAGATGGATGGACAATTGCGGATACCGATTGGTCATTAACAAATGAAATATTGTCAATAGAGAAGATAACACAATTCCAGGAAAACGTGTGACGTCACACAGTCTCCAAAACTGTAACAAACGACTGGTGCAAAGGATCACTCGGTAAGAGCCTACTACCATGCGCCATTGCTACGGGAGGTACAAGATATTTGGGAACAAAGGTCGCGAAAGTCTAAAGTCTTTGGCGAAAATTTTAAATAAAAGATTTATAAATTATGAGAAATAGCTCCTAGTAGAGACAAAAAGTTCACTGATAGAACAGAGTAGTTATTGTTAACAAATGGCTTTGCTGGAGAGATGAGGTCGATTCAGCCATCCAACTCTACCATTCGTTAATACTTGATGATTTTTTAATGACGAATGTAGCGTTGAATACGTTTTTCTTTCTAAAAAGTTTAATCTATTCTAACTCTGCTCCAACTGTTCTCCAACCGTCAAATCCATTACGGTCATGGCAGTTAATGATAAATGAAAATCCGAGATAAGAGACATGGTTAAAATGAATAATTACGGCGCTATAAATAATTTATGGCCTTGGAGAGTTCTGAAAATTCAGTGTATTCTTCCATCATCAACGTCACGTGACCCATCGACAGATCAGAATCGGGAGGAGAGATTTTACTCGTTTCACGTTGACATAAACTCGTAAATTTCTACCAATCCTAGTTGAGCATTGCAAATCCAGGACTGTCATCGGTTTAAATTTATGATTTTATGTCGACATAAAACGGACGAAATCTCTCATGGATTAGTATTCAGGTGATGAATATACCTTGACATCCAAGTTTTCGCTTTATGAAAAACATTTTTTGTGTTAAAACGTTACAATTAGAATATTACTACGACTGTATACAATCAGAAAGAACTTTACAATAAGAATATCCAGCGGAGATTATATTATTTTATATTATATATATAATTATTTATAATTTTATATTATATATATTTAGATTTATAATTTTATACTATTATTTTATATTATATATTAATTATATATAATTATATTCCCGTCTACGGGTTATTGGACAATTTATAATTTTGTAAAAAGTGATCCCCAAGGAATAACTTCGTCAGGATCAGTTACGTCAAAATAGAGACTAAAGAGGATGGGATGGAATTGCGTGGGATGAAACACTAAATTGTGCCATTTTGCGTTGCGCAGGATATAAAAAATCAGGCAAAGAGAAAGAAAACCTAATCATTAACGAATGGTTTATTGATCTGCTGAGAAAATAGGATTGTCGTAACAATTCAAAACGAAACCGCTCGGAGGTTAGGAATAATTGGAGGAAAGTGAAATCCAAAAAAAATGTAATCGCATAAAGACTTACAGTTGTTGACAGATAAAGGGGTGGAAGGACGATGTCATCACTCAGTGTAGTTGTTGGTACACTCGAAGACTCCTTAAAGGAAAGGAGGTTGTAGCTTCTCGGGAAGGCATATCGTCCCGTTGGCTGGATTTCTGCTGACTCCGGTGTAGCTTAACATCTTCCAAGTGAAGTGAAATGATGATTCTGCCTCTGATCTCCCAACCGAAGATACTTTACGGAGTTTGGAGTTTGAGCATTTTATGTATCAAGATCGCTGGGTAGGGCCCAATATAGAAATTAATTTCCTAGGTAAAATGTATATCTTGTATATTGTACTAATGTTTATCCTAAAACTTCAAAGACAAGGGTAAAATTTACCTCACGCTCTAGGAAATTTACGCATTAACTTCTTCAAGCGTGGGTAATTAAACACGTGTGCCGTGAAAATCAATACATTAGCACTCATCATGGTGGCCCTTTTCTGCGTTTTTATAACCATCAAAATTTTATTCTTTATTCTGAAGGGTGTCATCAGCTGTGTTCATAATTGGGAAATGATTTCCATGTTACTGATTTTTACGATGTCACGTTCATCAGTGAAATGCAGTTGTTCTTGGGTTCGATGGAATCGCGGGTGGAGGAGTTTGAATTTTCCCTTGCACCCCCTTTTGACTTCATTGAGTTTCAAACTTGTGGACCGCTGACGGATGGGCACTCCATTTTAGCTGTTTTTGAAGCGTCCCGAATGGGCACCTGAATGGGTGCTTCACGGTAGCAGGGTGTGTGCTAGGTATCACGTCTTTGTTTCGATGACTGGCCAGGCGTCAGCTTACCGACATGATTTTCCATCAGACTGATTTTTATGACCCAGTGTCCAGGCCGCGATTTCTCGCCCCCTCGTCTCTTTGAACTGGCCTCATAGGTGTGACGATCAATTCGGGCCTTAATATAATTGGAATGTGAGTTATCGATTGCCTATCGTCAGATTAGCGGCCTCCCCTTGTCTGAACTCATATACAATTTCTGATTCTTCACACTGTCGAGACATTTTATGTGGAAGAGGCGTACATCGGCTCCTATTGGTTCTTCACTTCTCATTTTACCCGAGAAAGGTAGACTCTGGATGAGGCACCATTTTATTGATTGGTATAATTGCTGCTCAGAGGCATCTTGCAGCCGAACAGAGCCTTTCCAGGAAAGAATGATTTTCAATTCCAAAATCTTTAACTCTGAAATCGAGTGCTTTCCGATGTAATTCATGTGAAGGAGTGGTACACTGAGAAAAAAAATTTCTTATGCCAAGAATATATTCTTCTCACCAGTAAATCATGCAACCACTGTATAAATACTCCCATAAGATTTACTTGTGCCAAATATATTTTCTTGTGATTAGTAAATAGTCTTGGCAAATGAATTTTTTTTTTCTCAGTGTATGAACTGACTTTTCGCGATTCGGAGTGGACATTCTACAGCTTTGATTGGGATTACCCCCAACAGGATCCCCAAATCGCACTTCAATCTAGAAGATGATTTCCCCGGGAAAAACGCATCTGGTCATCCATGATGTGCTCGGCCCCTCTCAGCCCCTCTCTATCGGAATCCACTACTTCGCGTTTTACAGCCACCAAAATTTGATTTTCTGATTCAGGGCGGGTAAGTTATCGTAGGTATTCTCATAATCTGGGATGAAATCATTTCCGCATTGGTAGAAGTGTTGCGGCCTACGGGCGGCTGGACGATCGGTTATTTTCTCAAGAGGGTGACCCCCAAAACTGAATTGACCGCGACCAGTTACGTCTAAACGGAGGCCAAAGTTAAATGGGCTCGTATTGTGTGGGATAAAACACTGAAGTGTACCATGCTAGGTTACGCAGGAATTCTGATTAGTGAGA
>NW_011887774.1:974676-1146382 GCF_000806365.1 Fopius arisanus | reverse complement strand
GCATCTTTCAGCTTCTGGATTATCGGGGAGTCGAGTGGCCTCGTGCCGTTTCCAGATCTTAGCCTGGGGGCCAGGGGGGAGTACACTCTTGCGCACGAGGAGCATGAGTCATACTCCGCCTGTTGGCAGCTGTTCCCCAAAACCGTTGCGTAATTACAAGATTATGAGAGTCATCAAGAAGAAAAAACCGCGAGATCCGCGGAAAAAACCGCGGGATCCGCGACAGAAGGTACAATGTCTCGGCTATCAGTGCAATTGGCTTGTCCTTTTGTTTGATTGAATGTCAACCAGAGGAGTTGAATTTTCCATTGCACCCTCTTTTGCGGTCATTCAATTTAAGCGTCCTGGGCCGTTGACGTGTGGTCACTGCATTCTTTTTTTCTCGAAGCGTCTCTAATGTACACCTGGATGCTTTACGGTGCTACCTCATTTCTTTTGCTTTCGATGACCAGCTTGCCCACTGGTCCTATTCCAATTTCGTGACAGCTCAGTGATGTACCTTTCCATCAGACTGATTTTTATTACCTACTCTTCTAACGGCATTTTAACCGCACCCTCGCCTCGCCACTGCTTTAGAAGGGTAGACACTTTTCAGGGTAATTTATGATCGATTCAGGTTTTTGTATAATTGGAGTGTATTTCCGCCTCCGCTTTACGCCAGTTTCGCAGTCTTCCCCTGTCCGAACTCATAATCAATTGCTGATTTCTACGCTGTCAAGAGAATTTTATATAGAAGGCGCGTGTATCGGGAACCAGACGTTGACATGATCATATAAAGATTTTTTTTTCTTAGTTTAATCTTCTGGTTTCTTCACGGGGGTGCCGATTGGCCGACTCACCACACTATTGATCGGAATGACTTGCAGCTCAGCTCAGCTCAGCCTCTTCAAAGGGAATAAATTAAATCAAAAATCGAATTCCGGTGGGGGATCTTGGAATCGCCAAAATCGATTATCAAAATGTCTGGCTAACTAGACGAAAGAGGTCATCTTAATGGTGTCGTCAATTATCCAAAAGCTGTAGCACTTGAGGAATCTGTCTGGCCATCACTCGGAGCAACAAGTTACCAATATCCCTTCTCGCCTCCAGAATGTACCCCAACCTAGGTGAAATTTAGTGGGCAGTAAAAGTTTCGAGCGTACATCTACCAAAGTGGCGGTATTCATCTTGAGAATGGAGTATGTTAGTGTCACCGGCCCGACGAGGGTAGAACCATAAAAAGACAGAAAAAAAAAATCAAATATTCGGATATTTATATTCAACTGTCTGAGGAATGATTTGAAGACTTGGGAAAAGTCTCTCCTCCTCCACTTCTCTTTCACTCTATTCTTAAAAATTTCTCCCCTCATCTCTTGACAAGCACGAAGTGGCCAAAAATTTATGGTAATGCATGTTGAATCGATTCTCATGAAATATTAAATTGCCATTCAATTCTCAAGTGCTCAATGTATTATCCCATTTCTCACTAACTCTGTAGTTTATGAAACAACCACACACGTGTGTAATTAAATTTAATCGTCCAACTGTCGTCAAACGCCCTTCGACTTTCTCTTGCTACCCCTTCAGGAATTTCCCTATTTTCAGTCACTGTAACGTGTGGCATGCATTATGCAAAATGCAGAAAGCCAGTCTATAATCTCAATATCATGAATTATGCGTCACTGCGACAGTTGGTATTGTTATTTCAATTGGCTCGAATAACATCAGTATTTCTCAATTTGACAAAATTTCTTTGGCATATTTATCTTAATTATATCCAATCCAATGAATGCATGTCATCATTTCTTTCCTAATCATTTATCATTCATGAGAAGAAAAATGAAACTGCAATTAACTGAACGAATGAATTTCCTATCTTCATTTAATTTGTGTAATTAATAGGAGACTTAATTAAACCGAAATCGTCACGATTAGATAAATATCTAGAATAGGGAAATAGTAGAAGCGCTTATTTTCCCTGAATATTTGTACTGAAAATACATTAATAACGGCCTGACAGGATATAGATAACTATTTTAATATATAAAGGAATCCCCAACGATTCTTTTTGGAGCGATTTTTTAAAATGTTTTGTCGAATAATCGTTTGATAACGAAAAAAATGGAATTTGATTTTTCACTTCGCATGTTTAACTTTCCTCCCAGTTTCGAAAATTGAACTGAAAAATTCTCAAGTTGAAACTAGAATTGATCCCAAATGTGAAATTAGAAATTTGTTTCGTGTGTTTAAAATTTTCAGAGTTTTATTTAAAAATTATACATACAATTAAAAATTTGTAGGCCATGTGGTGTTTTCATCCTAGAGGAGAGAACCCTCATTTTCCTTCGACCCATCAGGGATCAAAATACGAATTTTTCGTGTAGGTGTCGAGGTAAAAAAAAATGATTAATTAATTTCCATTAAACCGATTGTAATTGAGATAGTAATCATGCGTTGGGTGAATCTTGAAATTTACATGGGGTCAGCGTGACGACGCGTGCACAAGGGGAGGTGCATCTGTAATCGTGCCGCATGTGCGATCACTGTGAGGTACATGAGGGAGTGAGAGTGAGAGTGAGTACGAGTGTGAGTGTGAGGCTAACACACGCTCACTCACTCTGTACACTCTATACACTCCATGCACACGAATATTCCAATGTCAGTGTAGATTCATGTTACGCTATATGCATAACGATTATATGCCTATTAGAGATGTACAGTGGCTCATGTATATACATGTACATATGTCTATTACTACACATAGCCTATATATGGGATATGTATGTAAGGAGGAGGGGAATGGAAACGGTGTGCCTACCATTACCAGTATTGATGAGCAGATGACCAAAGGAATTGGTTCAGCACGTGTGATTGATCCCGCTGATCTCCCTTCGCCACTGCATCCCAGATGCTAATCTTCGATCGATCAGTATATGCACCGCTATCTGCCAAATTACGTTATGCTATTGCTTCCTCTATCAGGATTGATAAAAATTTAAGGAATAATTGACGATTGATTGCAGTCGTATTGGTACGGCTCCTCTGGATTTTCCATTAAAATGTTACACACTAAGAGAAAAACAATTTCGGTAGCACCAGATCTTATTTTCCGCATGGGAAAATATATAATTTAAACATTATAACTGAGATACCTTTGTATTTCTGCAATTATATCTTAAGTATATCAAACTTATATTTTGAATATTTTTTCCTTTTAAGCGGTGAAATATATCTCGACAGATATATCCAAAGTAGATCTCCTATAATGCAGTTTTTTTGAAAATTATCGGTTTTGATACTGGAATTATTATCTAGTTGTCACTTTAAGCATAATTAGCTAATATAATATTTTCGCCATCTCTGCTCCTTCAATTTCGCAGTGAAAAAAAGATAATTCCCATGTTCCGAATGAAGAGAAAAAACTGGAATTACAAATAAATAAGGTTAAAGAATAAAAAATGGAAAACGTGTTGTCAGTTCGACCGGATTATTCCAACAATTCCTCGCAACACTTGTAATATCTTTTTTTTCTATTGCTCCAACAACTGAAGTTTTAAAACTAGTTTTCACAATAAACTGTCAATAAAATTTCACAAGAGATTTAATTCTCACTATTGCCTCTGGCTAAATCGTTCTGCTGAGCATTGAAAGTGGAGCAGTCGTGCGAACAGGCACGTGCCATAATCTCCTCACCTGGAGATTGAATTATTAGATGATATACTGGCTATTCTACGGAGCATAACTTATGCTATTGCATCACAGGCAATAAATTTACCATCGAAATATCGTGTTAGATCGAATAGAAAATTCGACGAATGTTGGTAACATCTAATCAATTTGAAAGTTAACTAAACATCAATACATAATAGAGCCGCTGCAAATTAAAATCTAATTGAACCTGATAATTACGTTAGATCAAACACGAATGGGGGCGAAGGTTAAAATTCATGCCCGCGCCCGTGAGTTTTCCAATTTTACGCTAATACATACAAATCGCTGGAGTGCAAATCAAACGAGCGAGGGAATTACTTTAACCGCTCTCGCAGAAAGCACGGGGTTTAATACGTCAGTCTTTTTCTCTCATGTCGTTGAATGAACAAAAAGGGGTTGAAAATAAAAACCACGTTAAAGAATCTCCATTGCCCGGGTAGTAAATTCATTGAATGTTTCTCGTTTATTCAATACAGAAACTAATAACCTTTCGTGGGAAAGACCCATCGTCCCTACTCTTCATCTATCATTTTTACTGCAAATAACAACCATGTACACAAATATATTCGACAAGTAACTGGATGAAGATAATTCTTCATGAAACCTTTAGATTATTACAAATGATGCATGTATTTAATAAGTTATACAAATTAAGTAGCCGGAAACAGAAATTGAGGTACTTATTTTATTTATTTATTTTAATGTTAATTTTATTTATTTATTTGGGTCATGAGACAAACCCGTTACACTCTAATAGAAATCAGGTGATCACCGAATCTGCAATCCTTTTGTTACAATTTTGTTACAATCTTTCAATTGATTTTCAGGAAATAATACAATCAATTTCTTTAATTTTCGCATTGAAATTTTTGACAGTTCAGTCAAACTTCCATTTATAAAACCATTAACAATGTAGATGGAAAATTGTAGGAAAAAAATTGGTAACAATTTCATCAATTAATTAATTATAACATATTAATAATAATTATTATTATTGAGGATTATTTATTATATTATTAATTGGATGATTGCTTTCTGCAATCTTCCTATTGGCTCTGTCAATGAATTTTCAGGAAATGATTGATTTTCCATTTTTGTCAAATTTTCACATGAATTTTTCACACTTTAATCACAAAATTCTTGAGAGATTCCGTGGAATTTCCAATTAAAAAACAATTGACAGTGTTTGAAAATTGATAATTGTCGATAAAAAATAGGTAATGGGGGAGTTGATAATTTGATGTCATTACTTGTCTACGCCAATTAACGAAATTTTATTCATTCCCCCAGAGGAAGCTGAAATCCGAGCTGGCTGTAAATTGAGTGCGAAGCCACCGTTGATTGATTCGAAATCAGATCACCACCGGGCTCAATATCCCGCTGATGCATCCTAGGGGTAGTCTCCAGTGCATCCTCCGGTTGTTCAGTACAAATGGCAGTATCCCGTGATCTGCTCGGTTCACCCTGTGCACAACGGGCTTTTCGGAGTTTCGGATGGATGCCTCAAATGAATTACAACTCCAGGATTGACATTCCTCGACAATAATGGCTGGGTACGAACACGTGTTAAATCGCTAACAATATGTATAAATTATGAATTGCTCGATTTTCAAATTATTTAGATTTTCTTTGACGCACGTAAAAAAATATTTACATGAATCTAATATATTGTGTACTCTATCCAAGTATGTTTCCTCGTGTTGCAATGAATGGTATTGAAGAACACTTTAAAATAAACAATTGCATCAATTAAACAAATAGTATCTGTCAAATAGTGATGTAATAGTGATGAGTAATGATAATAGATTTCTGGACCCGAAATTAATGAACAAATTGTCATTAATGAACGAACTCTTAATAACGGCACAAATTGAAACGAACAATTACGTCAATAAACTAGACATACCTGCCAAATAGTGATGAAATTGTAATGAGCGATGGTGATAATAAACATATGGGAAAGAAATTAATGAACAAATTCTGGGTAGACGTCTATTGTAAAACGCATTAATTTGGAAGCCCGCAATCAGTTTATTGATGGGGAGGAAGGAATGCACGTGCAGCTCTGTAGGACATGTACATAGGCATGTATATAGATCCATGGTTACACTCGCCTGCTCGTTTGTTTCTATTTTGTACCCACAAACTTTGCCAAATTGTTTTCCATTGTTCTGCAATATTTTACAACACTTCTGACACTGATGTATGTTGTAACCACCGAATATTGTGTGTCGCGTTCCTGATATTGAATTTTGTCATGTAATTAAATATTCGTCACAAGTGACTATGACTCACGTATTTTTATTTAATGGCAAAAAAGGGACGACACAGGTCAATAATAATCTTTGAATAATACATATCGAATAGTTAAATTCTCCCTGTTATCTTGGTACATTAAAATAATTTTTTTCTTTCGAGAATTCACTTCAGTGGCACGTCGGACACACGTCAGAATGAATTTATTTTTTGTTTCACCATTGCCACCCCAAGTAGTCAACTTTTCCCACCCGTACACTCGACAATTTCTCTTCCTCTCTGTCGCCATCCGAATCTTTTTCCTACCCCAAACCTCCGCCCTCGGTTCTCTCTCTTTTTTTTTTATTCACGGTTGTAGTAACGACTTAGCCCTTACGGCGAAAGCCCATGGCGGTTGTAACACAGAGGCTTTTAAATTTTCAACCCTAAAAGTGTTTTACGGTTGGTATCACCCATTGATCGAATTTAGAACTGATGTCGGGTAGGCGATCTGGTGACATAGCTTTGACACCCGGATGTACTGATTTTACAACCAGTACACGCGACGGAAACGGATTCTGGGAAATGAAATTTCGAGTGAAGGGTTTTTGCTGGGGAGATAGGAGGCACTCGTTGAGACGAGATGAGTCGGTTCAAGGGGTTAAAAATCCCAGTACAGTCGGGTAAAAGGGATAGAAGGTTTTTTTTTTTTAAAAAAAAGGGGATTTGTGAATCAGAAACTGGGGATCTGATGCGTTTGAGTGGAAACGATACTTCAGTGACCGGTGATCATAATTCTCCGATTCTTGCAAGTCGATACACCAGTTGAAATGCAATATCTCGGGGATGGGGTTGGGCTTTGTCTACAGTTGAAATGGGTTTCCAGGTAAAGTGGAGGCTTCTGGAAAGTCAATGAATTCTCGCATTGAGGATTGAATACCTACAACTGCCAGAAGGTGTGGAGTTTCATAACAATTGTATTGTAATGGATATTGGTAAGGAATTATTTAATCCGTTTCTTTTTTTCGTTGGAGAATTGGTGCTGCAAATTCCTATTCAAGTCAGATTTCTAGTTGTTCTAATAGAATTTCTGGTAATTCATGTACGAATTTCCCACGGAAATGAATAAACGTTGAATTATGAAAAAGATCTATTCGTTTTATTAATATACAAGATGATTATCATCTTTGTTGATGTTTTTAAATAACATTTTTTATCAGTCGCATAACGAATAGAAAACCCACACACGTACACACACTGATATATTGGGACCAGGAAAAAGGAACAGTAACTGAAGCCAGCAACTTAGACAGAAAATGAAGAATTTATCCATTTCTGGAAAAACGCTACGAAACTTTAAAAAATTTTCATTAAATATGCATAGGTGAATGAAAAAACAATTGATAATATTATCAAAAATAAATTGATCTGGAATGAAGAATAAAGATCTCAATTCCACATTTTTTTCTTCTGCATACTTTCTCACATGGCTCACGTTAATGTGATGAATCCTATTATCCACATACCATCCGTTTAAAATTGATTTAACAAGTTGTTGGGTGGATGAATAAAATTCATAGTTACCCATAATATTATCATATCCCTCGATCAAACCTCCCCAGGAGGTCTTGATCCATCTTCCTCAGCGAGCCCAATGGTTTATTGGCTCAGAGGCCATAAATAACGTAAGGAAAGGGCGATTTGCATGGAGCATGGTCAATCGTGAAATCGAACCTCATGTCTCAATTCGTGGTAATCGTTTCCTTGTTTATTTCCTATTATGAATGCATCATGGTATTATGGGTCAACACGCGTGGGAGTATTTATTTATGCGGAGAGAACAATGTATTTTTGTCAAATATACTTTTACTTGAGAGAAGTATGTCGAGGGGCCACTCACTCCCTGATTGAGTGACGCCATGACTTCGGAGTTTATTCCAATGACTTCGAGTTAGACATGCTGACTTCCAGAAAAAATTAAGTCAGTGACTTCAAGTGATTTTCATGAGACTATGTGACTGCAATTTACTTCAAATAATTTCATGGGTTCGAAATCAATTATTTTAGATGCAATGGAGTCGCTGATTTCTCAATGAATAAATTTCAAGGATCGAGAGGGGGCGGGGCAGAGTGAGCTGGTTTAAATTTGAAAATCTGATGATTTTCGAAGCAACAGGATTAATTTTAAAATTTATATTTGAAGAACGATAGATACAATATTTGAGAAATTATGCAAGGTAAAGTATAAATTTTTTTACTGGAGTTCCCACCCAGTTCGATTCGTTAAATTGATTTCGAATTAATTCTACGCGAGCTCACGACTTCGGCATGACTTCGAAATGACTCTGTGATAGAGTGGCACCATGACATTCCGAGTATAGCCCCTCGGAGTATTTAATAATTTAATAATTATTAATTGTCATAATAGTCAATTATAATTATTTGAGTGAATTCTGTCCGTAATTAGTAAGATCTAAAAAATCCGGAGTTGAAAAAATATATTGAAAATTAATAACTATTAGAGGATTTCACCTACAGAATTATCCGCGAGAGTGACACAATCTTGATAATTTAATCAGTAACTCGATCGGGTAAACCCGACATTTAATCGTAAATATTTCCCTGCAGTAAATGAAAATTTGGAAATTTTTCTCTTAGTTTAACGCTAATCCATGATTACTCTATTTATCATTGTACATTAAATAAACAGTCCGTATAAGCCAATCAAAGACGATAAATTCAATTGAATTTATTTTTTATCACTTTCTCTTGCCATTTGCTCATTACCATTCATCTAAATATTTTCAGTCTCAAAAAAAAAACAAAATCCCTTTACCCTTTTCTCGTTGCAAATGCTCCACAGGTCGAGTCCAATAGATTATTTTTCTTTTGAACGATCCTTAAGAATGAAATATGCAGGCGTTTTTATTTCAAATCCACAGGACGAAGGGATGAAATTCGTAACTCGGTCGAGTCTTTTCACGATAATTACACTGTTAATTGCCACGAGCTCGGATTTCAATCCTCATCTCTCCCCTTTCACTCCGAAATAAAGAGATCTGAGGAATCTCGTCTGAGCTCAGACGATTGTTTACGAGTGGGCATTTTTGCGAGTGCTAAAATATAATAGGATGTGCCCTCTATAATTCCCATCTCTTCTCACTCCATGGATCCCTAAAGGCTCGGAATTGCTAATTGTTATTCCCGAAGGATTTCAAGCAGGAGAAAAATGAATGCGAGGGAGCGAAAATTGAGGATTAGTACCATCCACCGGTCATCACGACAATTTATGATATCCAATCTCATACTAATAATCTGGATGTATATTCTGATGAGAAACTGCATAGCTAGAAGTTTTTTAGCGAAATCTTGCCAGAAATTTCCAACGAATGATCGTTTTGTCATGAAATAGGGAAATTGGGAATCGATATCTAATTACTCGAGAATACCACAAACCCATGATTTTATCTGACAAGAGAAGTTCATATTTCCTGGAGATAGTATTTGATTTGAAATTCATTGAAGGATGCGAAACTCATCGTAGTGATGGACTCATACTTCTGTGTGTGAAAATGTTTGAAGTCCTTAAAATTTGAAATTACTGTAATAATTGATATTGATCCTTGAGTTATGTGACATTGACTTTATCTTGAAGATGAGGAAAAACCAGAAATTTTCAATTACTGGTCATATTTAATCGTGTTCTGGTACACGAAGGAGTGAAATACAATAAAAATTATTCGAAAAATTTAGTAATTAGACAATTACGTTTTATTCAAGGAAAAATTACAAAATTTTGTGAACGCCGAAAAATTCAGGGAAACGTATTTTTCATAAAACAGATTGTAAATATTATCTAACATCAAAATTATTTTGTAATTTTTCGTTCAATGACATATTCGCTTGAGAATATTAAAAATTGATTGAATGGGTTTCTTCGTGTGGGAAATTCCTGAAAGTTTTTTGCAATTCGTATCTCAAACTTTTTTTAAATCGAATTTTTAAACTAACCGTGAAATAACATTTTCTTAATCAATATATTAGTGTCGTAAATTCGGAGGAGCGACTAGACTCTCAATATCGAAATTAACCTCATTTTTAAAATCAATAGTTGATAATAATGTATAAAATGGCAATAGATTTTCATGTCGCAATTGCGGTAGAAAAAAAATAGTGAGAATAGTTGTGGAGTATCCAGTGGTCTGCGTAATGAATCATGTAGTAGGTGACTTCGTTCCTAGCGTAGTTTTCCCACCGATGTACATCTCAGGAACCCGGTAAATATTTTCCATCATTTGCGCAACTGATATTCCAAGAAGTCATTTCGCCCAGAGGCAAACAGTTTATCGACGCCGGGAAAGTAAATACGAGATGAATACGAGACATTCGATTGGAGATATGATAAAACGTGAAAGATTGGGAGATATGTGGGCATTGAAAGCTCAAGTTGGAATTGTAGGGAATTAGTGGCACCACATCGAGCCATAGATCTTCATTATGATATTGGAGGTGGTGCATAAGTCACGCCGCGGGTGGTTATTCAGCCGACGGATTTTAGTCACCCCCATAGATACTAGAGCACGTATGAAGGGCTCCTATACGCACCCATAACACCACAATTCTGCTCAATGACTTTTCATTTTGAGATGTGGTGCTGCAGTTTTTCAATTTGACGGTTTCCAGAATATTTTTATCGGTGTTAGAATATCAAGTTCAAATTCATAGAAATGTATTGAACTGATTTATGATGATGAGTCGCCTCAGAGTTTGTATAAACATAAACAATGGTTTCACAAGAAACCATTGTAGGGTTCTTTCTTTGGTGACGAATGTTCTTATGGTCTCTTTGGCTAGTCTTTAGTCTCTTGGGGATATTGATAGAGTTCAGACGGTATTCTTCCTCGAGCCATTTTAATAAAGAAATAGTGATTAGAGTTTATTAATTGTGTTTTAATTTATTTAACTATCTCATTTTCAATAATCTACACGGAGAAAAATATCCTATTGAGTGTTGGAAATATTTTCGACGTTAAAACGAACAAGCGACCCGTAGTTGAATCTGGGCTGAATCATTTTTTATTATTTACTAATTCTTGTCGATAATCCAATACGGAATTCACCCGAAATTCTCCAGTCTTCGCAAATGGAAATTCGTTGTAAAAATTCCAGAACCTTCTGACCTTCTGAGGAAAATAGGAGATTCACGCCCGGACAATTTTTTCGGAAAAATCGCGAACGCGCAGTGCAGTATAAATATATTTTTTTTTATATTTTTTATATTTTTTATATTTTTCAGTATAAATATATTTTTATTTTTTAAAAAGAGCAAATAGTAGAATCCTCGACGATTGGGTCTCGGACGAAAAGGAAACCATGAAGTAGACACGTCCACATCCAAAAAAACGAACGCTCAATTTTTTTATTGTTTGGAAGCCAAGTAAAATCATCGAGGTCCATCTAAAACTGGACAAACGCACCCCTCGCGAGGTCCACAATTTTCTTTTTTACGTACATTGCGAAGCCCCGAGAGTATCCCAAAAAAATTTGCCGGGTATACTTTATAAAGGTTTCCGCAACTCAATTTTCGACGTCTGCGTTAGGACGAGTGGTCAGGAAAACAATGAGGGGCTAAAATACATTTTTATTATTTCAATTTTTTTCCTCTTTTGTTACCTGGTCATATTGGTAACAGAAGATTGCTCTCAGAGTGGCGGGGCTTTTTCCTCTTTTCTCCTCCGTAAAACACAAACTTGATTTTAATCCACTTCTCGTTTTTCCCCCCCCCGACAAAAGAACCATTTCGTTGTATAACAACATTGTTCGCCTCTCTGCGACTTTTGCAACCGGATATTGAATTAATGAAAATAATTTTTGCTGCTTTCAGAGGACTCCCCGGTGTTGGTGTGGCTTCCCTCCGAGGCGATCAATTTGCCCTGGGGTAAGTACTATTAAATCATTCAATCATGGAGTATGCACTAGAAAATGCACTCATTCGTTTATACTTTCATGAAAATGGGTTTAAAAAAAGAATTTGCCCAGTTGGAGAGGCGAATTCGATGGTGCGTTCATAAGTCATTGGGAATGGGTAACACACGGTTGTATGGCGCATGAAAAAAAACCAGAGGTAAAATGTACGTTGGGAAAAAAAAAGGGTAAAAATGCACGCAACTGCAAAATGATGTTGACTGCAGCGGAATAACGTGGTTCTGCCATCGCTTTGCGTCTATAATCCACTTAAATTTAAACTGCACATCTCCGACGATTGCAGCAAACCCGTGGCTCTTCACTCTTTTTTTTCCGTATCCAAGCAGATATTATTGAACGGTTTGGGCAAAGTGAATTTGAAGTCAGTGATGCATTTCTAGAGGTACAAATGCATTTAGTCGATGCGTTGTGAAGGGAAAAAAAGTGTGGAAGCAGTGCGAGAGACAACTGAGTGATTCATCATGGTCATTAACGTGAATGGCGAAGTGTGAGGGGCCGTATGGTCGGCAGGGAATCCTCCTCAATGTTTAAACAGTTTGGAATTCATTTGACCATCAGAATTGGTTTGCAAGTGAATTTTTCCTCCCAGGAAGTGGCCGAATGATTCTCTTCACTCATTGTAATCAAAAATGATTCCACTCCATTTCTAAATCCCCTTGCAGTGACTGCCTGTTAGTTCGAAAACGAGGAAATCCTCCCATATGTGTTTTTTTTTTTCTCTCGTCAACTCCCGAAAACAAGGCTAGGGCGAGGGGAGACGTTAATTCGATGTGTCCTCCCCCGGGTACTTCCCTAAATTGTCGAAAAATCGAGTCATACGATCGGCGGACCAGCGCGAAAATAGAATTAGAGGAGGAAATACTGGTAGACTGATGATGCAGGTGAAATCAGACTACCAATATTTCTACACTACTCGTACAACCCAGAAACAGTGTATCAGACGAGGGAAAATATACGCTCTGTGTGTGTATGTAATGCTGGGGGAGGTGGGCGCGACGATGGCAAATTTTTGGCTTTAAATTTCGGTGCAAATTGGTCTCGGGAAATTACCTCCCTCAATTACCCCAACTGGTGAACCGTCCATACGGATTTTCATACCCCACCTCAAACAAACTTTTTCATTGTGTTGCATCACTCATGCGACCTTATATCGCATACACTGAGAAAACAAAAAGTTTTTTTGAGAGGCGTGTCTCTACTTGCATTAAGAAATTCATGACTCGGAAAGTTACGAGAAAATCATACTTCACTATACGAAAAGAATAACTTTTGCCAAAAAATTATGCATCTTACCCTTTATAATTTTAAAAATTATGCACTTTAGTTCCCAAGATGATGATAATTTATTCATAATAAAAATATGATTCCCCCGGCTGAATCTAATTGGGTGAATTTATTCACAGGTTTTCTCTCCTCAAATTCAAAATATTTTAATGTAAAAACTACTTGACTGGTTGTGAATCAATCGCTCATTATTTTCTGGAGAAGTACATGATCTCTTGACTGAATTTCTTTCTCTTAGCGTAAGATATAGCTTTATTGTAAATTTTGTAGTATGAGTTTTTTCATAAAAGTACAGACGCATTTTAGAGAAAGCTTTTTCAGTGCACGTGACTGACATTTGTCGTTGTGAAATGATAAATTTCCGTAATATTTCGCCGGTTGCATTGCATCAGCGGATCTCCCTCGGTATGCAGAATTGTGGAAGGGGTGAATCTCTAGTTTTATAGTTCACTGATATATGGAAGTGGATATTGGGGAGAGTATCATTCTATTTGGCTTTTATCTGTGGACCGAAAACCCGTGCTACGTCATTCCACTACGACTCGGGGAAAATACACGTCGCACTTTTCCTCTTGGCCGTTTCCCTATCTCGACGCCATTCATTCGACCCTCCCACTCTGCCCTCACCCCGAGGGGTTGGAGAGGAGGTGGAAAATCCGGATTTCCCGGATTGTGAATTTTCGGCAGAAGGATGACAATTAGCGGGAATTTAGGCAACTCCATTGTTCGTATATTCACGTTTTAAGGTTGAAAATTATTGAGATCACTATTTCACGGTTATAGATTAAATCGTTATCGTATCTTTGCCGCTGGAAAATCGTAGAGCTGATAATTCAGGTTATGGATATTTCCATGTGCACGGGACATGCTAAAATATTAATAAATCAAGTCTAATGGGGCGTTGGTATTCGCACTGAATAGACAATAGTTTCCAACACTGCTACCAATGGGTACCCCTATTTGTGTGAGTTTGCACATGGATAGGGTTGATAATACTGGTATACAAGCGATAGAACTTGGATCCATGTACATGTACACCATATATACATATATACATATGTATTCGATGCATATAGTTCGGAAGCACTAGATGATGTGAAACGCACAGGGCCTGGGTGATTTGGATGTGAAGCGCGCATTTCCGGTGCCACATCAATTGTTATTAAATGTCACGATTATTACTTGAATGTTGGGAAGACGATTATTACAATAGTCAGACTCTTTGATCAATGGTAGTCATTCAGGAATATTTGACGTTTAATTCAATATCTTTAATCGTCAAATTTCTCCCTCTTCTACAACATTAAATTATTCTTTGAACTTTGGAGTAGAAAAGTTTAGAGCAGTGGTAGCAGAGAGTTTATGACACAATTTGTAAAACATTTTCAGTCTTCAAGTTGTTCCCACTGATGAAACATCATCACAATGGGAATTTCTCCCCTTTCAGTAATCTAAACCTGATAGTTCAGTGTACGCTATAATTTCTAAGTCTACTATTGAGAGTGTATCAATTAGGAACGTGATCCGACGTTTTGATTTTGTCATTGATGATGAAACAAATCAATAGACTGATTTCCTTTTGCAATTTTCACTAGACACTCAATTTGGAGGAGACTACATGACTTGACAAAAAATAATGAATTTATCATCCAAGTTGGGATGGCAGTTCATTTGGCATTGACCAAACACGCCTCCTTCTTTTGTACGTATTTTCAGGGTATGAATGCATACGCACGAGGCTTTTTACATTTCCCCTTCAGTTTTATGATGCGCAACATGCGGGCGTAATTCGGTCGATGCAAGTCATCGGGATCATCTTTGTCGTGTGAAGCACATCCATCACTCATGATGACAACGACATGTATTACGATGGTAAAGTGGTGGCGTGATTATGCGAAACTCGAAGCTGAAGGATCTATTGAATATCACATCGGCCAAATAGTCTGATGTATTTAACATTGTCTAGCAGCGTTTGTACTGGTTAACGGGGTTTTTAGATTCCCTTTTTTACGATGAATTGAATCCATCCAATTTTCAATGGCTCTTCGTTTCAGTCATTTCGTACAGTAACTAGGGGATCTTTATTTCCCAACCTGATCCGATTTTATGCCGCGTTACGGATATTCACGTAAATTTATCGATCTGCCAGCAGTCGTGCCAGTTTTATGTTTAGTCCCAGTGGAGTGAGATAAGGCACCGAAATTGCATGGAAAAAAATGTTGAATTTCTCTTACCGCTACTGTGTGAGGAGTATGAATTTTTATAATGCGATCGTATCGCGTGAAAATGTAATCGGGCATGTTGAATACAGAAAGGAAAAAGACCCCGATGCTTTCTTCCTCCAAGTTGAGACGTCGTACTGAAAGAAAGCAATTACCTCTGCCTAGCGAGCATCGATAGTGCCTTCTCCTTCCTCTTATAACGGCAGGGAGAAAAGACACTCTGGATTTTATGGTGAACCATATTTTTTAATGAATCATATACAAGATACGTCGATGTTAAAAAAAATAATTGCTGCAAGAAAAAGTCGTTTCTGAAGCTGATATAAGTTTGTCAGAAGGATGGAGAATCCCGTAGTAAAAGAGATGAAGACTCCAGATTGCTTTCCCTGGGTCATCTTTCATCTTATCGCAGGTCAAGGTATACTCAAAGCAATTATAATCTATCATTGAGATTTATTTTGCACATGATTAGTGTTAATTGGCATGACGAAAAGTATCTTTCCTATTTAACTGGCATTTTTTGCAAAATCCAGAATATAGGCAGCGTGGCCGAGCGGTCTAAGGCGCTGGTTTTAGGCACCAGTCCGAAAGGGCGTGGGTTCGAATCCCACCGCTGTCAATTTTTTTCATTTTTTTAGAACTATCACCGTTGGACAGCTCACGAAAAAGATATCGATTCGAATGGAGTTTGAACTATCAAGCTTTCGTGAAATCGGGGCAGCTCTGGGTAGTGGATGATGCAAAGCATTGAAGTGGTTGCAATACTTTTCAACTAGCGACATTGGTAATCAGACAACCGTCATAAGAACTTTCCAGAAAAAGAATGTTTATGTACTGTAATCGAGCTGCACTGAATTCGCTACAGTAGAAATAAAAAAAAATACAGGTCCCACCGAGATTTGAACTCGGATCGCTGGATTCAGAGTCCAGAGTGCTAACCATTACACCATGGAACCTTGAAACTTGATAAAACTGGGAACCAATGACACGATATCAATCAATAACGTTCGGATTTTTCTAAAACTAGGCGAAACGTGCGCTCTATACGGGCTGCGTGAATTTGATACTTCAATCAATTTTTCAAATCTGACCAATTCTCGATGTCACTAATTGATTGGTCATTAGGAGAACACACCAGCCCATTCTGGTGACAACATCACCAATAATAAACAAAACCGAGATGTGAATGATCTCAGTGAATGCCCAATTTTAGGGTATGATATGAGGTTCAGAAGAGAAACAATGTTCAGTAACTTCATGAAAGTTCAACCAAATTATATTCAACATATCACATTTTGATGAAGCAATAATGGCCTTCAGAAAAATGTATCGATTTTTCCATTGATTTGACTCAAAAACATTGACAAATCCAGTCAAAATTTGATTTTTAAGTACAACACAAAAATAGAATTTTCGCCTAAAGGCGCCATAACTCAATGAAAAATATCCATAATCAGATGATCCACGAGTCAAGTTGAAGCTGATTCAATAGGCTTTCGAATGTCTATATGCTGTATAGAGTTCATCAGAAAATAATAATGAAAGTAAAGCTTGGGGACCAGGAAAATGATCAAGGTCGCGGTCACGGATTGGCCTATAGAGGATTACATCTTCGGAATAGAAGTTCATTCACTTGATCGATCGGGTAATATCAACGACATCTGTCGTGAAAATCAGGAAGCTAATATTAAACAGAAATAATATTGCAGTTTGGAACACGAACCGTAACAAATGTAGACATCTCCGAAAAAAAGGGACCCTACTTAAACAATTGGTTTAAAAAACCTCAATTTTTGTTTTTTCTTTTCACCTGAACGTTATACCGCAACCTAAGCGAAAGGGTATTTGTCCATTTGGGGATGTAGCTCAGTGGTAAAGCGAACGCTTTACCATACGGTCGTAATTTTTGCACATGCTCAACGTTAACACGAAATACAGACACTATGAATTTATTCAGCCGAGTCACGATACATCCTGCACCACTAGCCCGTAATCGGCTCAAATCGTTGATGAGCGAGATGTCTCCTGTAGACCACCCTTATCACCAATATCGTATCCCTTAATGCTATTTTTTTTTACGGAGTTAATTTTAACCCTGTAATTTTGTAAAACCAAAGTACTAAAATAAAGAAACTCTAAAAAAAAGCGTTCGCTTTGCATGTGAAAGGCCCCGGGTTCGATCCCCGGCATCTCCGATTTTTTTAAATTCGTTGAAAAATTGTTAGAAATTGACATCATTCGGGAACCCGTTGTCAAATGATATCAAAATGAGATAGTGAAATGAAAAGCCCCGTCAAAATATAACATATACCCGGGATTCCTTGGAGAATAGCCCCTTGGGTCCTGAATCTTGATTCTTCAATATAATGAAAATTGTATTGTATTAAAAACTGCTTAAAGCGATTTGTTTTAGCCGCAGGTGTCTAATCATCAGGTGTTCAAACGAACATTCATGAATAATTCACGCCACAGATCGTTTAAATTTTGTGACGTGGTAAACAATGACTGAATCCTATGGGGCCAATTCATCAAATGCAAATTCAACCGTCGAAAAGGGAAGGAAAAAAATAGCTCCTGGCCAGAAAAAAATTGAACTGTAATGGTCATATATATGTCATATGCAAAACTACCGCACAGAGTGAGGACATATCCCCCTTGTCAAAAGGAAGATGCTATCATCCGAATTGCTGCTGTCATGACGTAGCTCCTCTCATACTTATCTCGATCAAATATACGAAGAATAATCATGTGTGATATACCCTGAGGTATTCCCCTTTCTTTTGTGAAGCTTTTTATTATTTCGCCGTATTAATCTTGGAGAAAACGAGAAACGTAAAGAGGAGATGATGCCCGAAAAATATAATGATGAAGAAGTGACGAATATATTCATTTCTTTCATGAAGCAGTTGATTCAATGGGGGCGGGGATCTGAATGAGTGAGACTAAAGATTGTTATACTTCAATTAAGGTTGTTGTCGCGCGACAGTCTCTGTAAAAAGTTTATCCGCTGTAAAACGGGCCAGTTTAGAACACAATCTTTTAGCGGTATATAGTCTCACTTGATTCATTGCATTGTGCATGGATAGCAAAAGCATAACTATATATTTTCCATATTAACTATTTTCAATTATATAAATTTATGAATTTCCGATAATTATATTCCGTAAACCAAACGGTCAATCGATTTGATTTTTTTTTCTGTATTTCCTTCCACGATGTATATTCCACGTTTTTTTTTATTTCTGAAACTGTCGAGCCGTTGATTTTTAAAAAATTCTAATCGGCAAAACTCCATTTAAACACGTGTTAAATCACTCGAATTTCAAAAATTTATATCTTAAGTTCAAAACGGTGAATTGCAAACGGAAAAGGCTCATTTTGTTGCTAATTTTTCAAACTATTCACCATATAATTTTTAACGAAAACTGTCGAAAAAAAATTCTACGCGACAACAACCTTAAAGCGTTATATGAAGATACTCAAGCCCAAAGTTAATCATTCGAATGCAATGTCGATTACAATGCTTCCATTGAAAAGCACAAAGGTATGAATTGATATTTCCTATTGAGAAATTGATAGAGTATGCTTCCGTGGAAGGCAACGGTATTTGCATGTTCTGGTGAAAAACTTGAGATATGAAATTGACCTCCCCTGTCAGTCGAGCGTTATAATATTCTGTCCAGCCTCGTACTATTGGCGGCACCGCATTTTATTCGCTTCTGTGAGAATGGAAGAGAAAATAACTACGTGAAAACACCATAAAGAAATCACAGGGAGTCCATGGATATCGAAATCTGACCTAAGGTTTTTAGGGTCAGCACTGGACCGTATGACCATTTATGTCACCCTTGTGAAAATTTTATTTACGAATTTCCTATCTTTCACTATTGTACACTTCACGGATATGTCTGGATAACGTTAAATCACATTTCAATCTGATAATATCAAATGTGGAAATGTAGTTTATCGTATTATTTCGCATCTGTGCTTTTGTCCGGAAAATTCATGGAAATAATCTCTCCAAGTCTACAGTGCATCCCGGAAATTTTCAGATCCACTTTCATCCAATCCTCGACGTTTTATTTTCATCGGATGAATTAAACTAAAATCCAAAATGAGAAAGAAACAAGACGCCATTCTGCTGAGCGCCAAAGAAGATAATGGCAAGCGTCGTCGGCTATCCGTTTTCTCTCTTCTTATTTTCCTTCTGTCATTTTGTTTGGCCAGTGTGCGAACAGGGGAAGAGCCTTAAATTTTTAGGCGGCTAATTTTCCGGAGGATTTTAGAGCCAAGTAGATAGCAAAAAGAAGGTGGTTCTGGAAGGACAGAATAGAGGGGGAAAAAAAGAAAGTGAGAATTGTAAAGAAACGCGGTGGCATGAGTCCACGGGCAAAACGTCCTCCAGACTGAAATAATAATGAGAAACGCCTGGCGCCTTTAATCACGATATTAAACATTTACGATTGCCAGTCCGTATTTTCTGTTTTGTATATTCTTTTTTGTAACTTCTATCCTCATGGAAGCTTCCTAAGACCTGTCTCCTCGCGCACCTCTGATCCGATCTTGCTGTTGTGTACACGTTTTGTGAATCAACATGCCAGGAGTATTCTTCAGTTCTCCCTTATCATTTGAACTACCCACCGTCGAGCGAGAATAAGCCCTGAGGATTGAAGGTACCTTTACCGAAAGCTCCATTATAACTCAGTGATTAAAAAAATTCTTTGCTGCACAATTACTGTTTCAATTTGTCTGCCCTAAGGTGGAGTCCAGGTCAGTCGATAAATAACTTGATAAATCTCATTTCCAAACTTGAGCAAAGAATGTGAATTAACTGATAGGAAGACAACACAAGGGAGCGGTTCTGTCTTAAGGCGAGAATGGTGGAAAACAATTTTTCTTCCGGCGTGTCTCATGACTATCGTCCGAGATTATGTCCCACCCAGGCTATATTGATGATACTAGACCAAATCCACTGAAGTATTAGTTCGATCCACTGACCCCTGCTTTTTGTTGTCTTTACACAATTTGTCATCCATTGTTTGATTGTTCTACAGAAGCGTTCAATGATGTCTCTAAAATGTTATTTATCGTTCGGTAACATCGTTAATTAACTTCCACCCATCCTTTGTCATTTTGTGATAAAGATCAGCAGGTCCTTTGCACACTGCTGCCCGTCGGGCACTTCAAATTATAGTATCAGAAGGAGGGAGATTTATTTTTACCTCTCCTCACACAATAGATCACCGTCAATTAACACTTTTGCTCAATTTGATAAGAATAGATAAGAACTTATGAAAATTTAGTTTCCACGTCAGAACATTCGTCATCATTTTGCGTCATTTGACACTTAGTTTTTTTGTTGTCCATAAAGTCATTTAGAGCTTATTAAAAGGTAAATTAAATATATCCAGAGGAAACGTTCCTTCCGTATCATGAACCAATTGGTGATTATGCAGATGACGATATGCCATTGAAAAAAATGTAAAAAAAAGTAAAAACAAAAATTCAAAGGCATCATCGCCCAAATTGATGATATATTTTATCTGCCGTATCGTTTTCAATAGCAAATGGTATTATACCTAAAATTATGGTATAATTATCGAAATGACTGTACGCCTAGCATCTTCACCTTTGCAATGACTGAGGGATTTTAGTTTCTCTTGATCGTTCGAAATTAGTTTCGACGAAAGTTTGGGGATAGAGTTTAGAGATTGAAATTTAATATTCTCAGCTCTAACACGATTTCACACGACGCCACCTCTCAAATGCACGAATATCCCAAATAAGATTTTCCGGAGAGTCCGTTAAACGGTTTAGGGAAATAAAAGAAGTAATACTCAACTGAATAATGGTATGAGGGATGTTTTGGAAGCAGAAAAGCACTTTAACCGGATTCGCTTTCCAGTTTTTTGCATTTGATGAGACGGTTGGAGGATTGAGTTACATTGGAATTCATTTTTGATTCGATTCGCATCGATTCGAGGCACGGTTAGGGGATCGACTGTTCAAATAATGGAGGCAAATATGGTGGAAATGTAGAAAGCTATATCGGTAGAGAATGAAAGACCGGGAGTGACTATTTTAATCTTTTGTTGGATCTTCTAACCACAAAGTCGCGTTCCTCTTGACTCTGTAGACATTTTCAGACAGCCATTGTGAAGGCTTGAAGGGTTGCACGAAAAATGTCATCTACCTCACCATCCTCTTCCGCCATATATTCAATTCTTATCCCTTTATCTCTTTTTATATCACGTGAAGAAAGCAGGGACGCTTGCACGGTAACGTGAGAATGACAACAGATGCGACGGAACGAAATTACAAGTGTCCCGCACATTCTGTTGTCCTCTCTTTTTTTTTTTGTGAAAATTGTTGTGACAGGCGTTTCAACGTGTCTCTTCTTTCTCTTTTCACTTATGACTGGTGTAAAACTCTCGCTCCTCGTGATCGTAATGTTTTGGGGTACCCGCGACAGCACTTTTACGACCTCGAAGACCCCCGGGTCTTCTGGGAAAAGGGTCCGCTTCAACTTCAAGTCTAACCCCGGCTTTTGCCAGTCTGCTAATCTCATTTAATCGGCTCATTTTTCGCTGCCTCGTCTGCTGCATCACCACCAAAAAACCTTATGTCGATCATTCCACTAATTCATGGTTTTATCTAATGTCATGCTAATTCGTGAGTTAAAAAATGTTTGGATGGATGTGCGCTAATTAGTTAAGCTTAGGGGGACGATTCAATGGGAGATTGGCTTCATGATTATTCATTGAATGATTACCATGGAATAAGTGGCATATCCACGAGTAATCTGACTTTAACTTGGAGAAATAAAAATTGTCAAGGTGCTTTACGATTTTTACGAATATTTACCTTTATCGATTCGCGCAGCCAAGAGTTTCTACAAGTTCCTGTCGAAATTTTCAAACACTTTCTATCGTACCTGAGAGCACCGCAAGGATCTCAATCTATATGTTGAAATTCTGTCAATTGGTAACAAAAAAAATAAATAAAAAAACGTCAATCGTGTACAAAAGATTCTGCTCCATAAAAATACATTCAGGCAAATACATATGTATCAATAATCATTTTCATTACATGTTGCTCATTTCGATGTTTCAATGGGATTTTTAAAAAAATAATTAGAGTATGACAGAATAATGTAGTGGTTCCTTTTTTACTACATCGAATCTTAAATACCTAAAAAAAATTACCCATAATTTATGTTTTTTGATTTAATTGAATTCAAATTGGGGATTTTTATATATAGTGAATCGGGAAAAATCCACTTGCTACTCAAAGGGAAAATCAAACCTATTACGTTAGAGATGATAGAGATGATAGAGCGATAGGCTAACTAATGGGAACACTAACTATAGGGAAATTTGATATAAAATAAATCAAAAAAGAATTTTTAAAAATGCCACTCATACAGATACATAATAATACATAAAAATTATCATTGTCTGATTTTTAAAACATGATAATAAATAAAAGTTATTTTCTTTAACCAGAAAAAAACTATATATAGGTACATATGTAAATAAAATATTTTTTATCAATATAATAGTGATTATCAAAATTGTATTTGATTTTTTTAATTCAATGAAAATGAATTAACAAATAAATAATAAAAAAATAAGTTAAATAAATTTTTTAAATCTATTTAATTATTTAATTTCACTGTATCACCTTTCATAGATAGGATTCAGTCTGAATGGTTTGTGAAATTTAACTGGATTACTATTACTCATGGGGTAATAAGTATGTGTCAATTATTTGAAAAAAAAAATTTGCTAAGTGTGGGGTTCGAACCCACGCTCCCATACGGGAACCAGAGCTTAAATCTGGCGCCTTAGACCGCTCGGCCAACCTAGCAGATGTTCTCTTTGCCAGTAGAAAATGAATAAAACTTTTCAATACGTTCCACCATCTTAATTACGGAATAAATCCGAATCACTTCTAAATGACGATCTGTAGAATCCCTAATTCATCTACTCGATTAAACTTTAAAAGTTCTCAAGACATTGTAACGAATAATTGACTTCGCTAATATTATTCGATGATTCAGATATTCTTTTCTCTCTCGCTCTTCGAATCACTTTGACGTCATAACTTGCTTGTTAATTCCATTTTTTTTTCTTTGATCTCCTGAAATATCGACAATTGTTATATTCGAAATAAATTCTTTTAAACTATTCCCACATGCACTTCAATTGGTATCGGACGTGGGACAGCTTAAAATAGTTTATCGAGTTTTATAGATAAGCCAGGAGGAATGTAGAATATTAAGTTACCAGTTCTTTCATTTCAAATGATTATAATTAAATCATCAATTTATAGTACAGTTCATACAGCTAAACCTTTCCGCTTTAATTCTTTTTAACAAAAATATTGATGTAACATTTACTAACATCTGAAATCAGAAATAAGAAATAATTAGAGAATGTTAATATTTCATGATCAACACCCACGTTGATGAGGTAGGTAAATTTAATTAAACTTCACTTCATGTACTCAGGAAACCCCACGGATATCTTCCTATTCTATAATTGCCTTCTTTTGGATGACACGATTTAAATTAGAATTCACCTCCAAGTCTAGTTCTGCAATTGAATTATCGATGGGCGTAATAAGAATCAGTTATACTAGTACTTGGCGTAACGAAGTTACCGTGAATCCACCACGAGAATGTGGCTGGTATCGAATCCGAAGAACTAGCAAAAATAGTAAATTGATCATTAATAATTAATGGAGCAATAAATTCCATCAATCATTGCCTCACTCTTTCCACTGGTGCTATTCAAGTAATGAAGCATAACTGACTCAAGCTGCATAATCAATCCGGCCCCCAAAAAGTATTTTAAATAATCACGGAAGCCGGTGAATAAATCTTGGCAATTTGTATAATGCAGTCGTTATTCACAAGGTTAGTTCATACTCATCTATGATTAATGGCTCTCCGATGAGTCTTGAATCTACGGTTGGCTAGAGTGCCTTTGGCCACAAGAAGCTGGGGTAATCGATCGTTCCGAGTGACCATAATGCCTGGTATTAATGGATTGTCCATGTTTCACCGAATATTCTTACAATTCAAATTATCCCGGCAGTTGCTCACCCCAAATTGACAGGGAAGAAAGGAGCGTTGACATGAGTTGTACTTGCATTACGGATTTGATGCCGATATCGCGTGATGTTTCACGACGTCGTACCAGTCTGCGCCTTCAGTTTCATGTCTGAATCCACCCCCACGTATCATTACCGTAATAATTCTCAGTCACTTAGCTAAATGTCCTGGACATTAGTTTTACTCGACTCTTGAGTGTCCGTATCCTCTCGATTTCTAATTTTCCTCCCTCAACTTTCTTCGTGATGCAACACGCGAAATCCTATCTGCTGTCATCTCTTTCCACCCGAAGGCTCCAACCCTCGTTATTTGAGATTTTCCTATCTGACTCCTTCATTCTCTTGCTGTTAATTAATTATGTAGTTTAACGAACGGGTTAATCGGTCTGTACGATCTAGGGACAATGGCGCTTTGTGCCCGAAATCGGTTGTTCTCCTTTGATTTTGAGAAATGGTCCTCGGAGGTTCATTGAACAGTGTCCAAATGATTTTCAATTAAAAGTTTTTATCAAAATGTATTCTTCGTTTTTTCCCGGTGAGAACTGTGAAATTCAATTTACATATCAATTGTGGAAGGTTTATTGGGAGTGGATGCTTGACGACGGTGTCTGAACAATTCAGCCCTTTTTCCCCCTAATTCTCATTCCCGGTGGTGTTGATAATGGCTGTGGAAGCACCACTATAACCCATTGAACCTTGTGTGGTCAAACCCTTCCGATTCCATTCGATGCTGCCATCGCTTTACCGTATGTAAATGCACTGATGCCCTTGGGGCAAGTTCAATCTAATGATAACTCGGTTTAGCTGGAGTTTGGTGCGTCGTTTTCGCGTGTTGTAAGTGCCTCAATTTAATTTTATTATTCCATAATTATAGACGGAAAAATTTGCTTAATTAAAGCGTGTGGTTCAAGAATATTCAAGCGAAATGGCACATTTTTTTCAATGTAATTCTTCTCCACATTTGCTATTCAATATCAGAGCACTCGTTGAAGTCCGCTTTATGCATCCCGAAATTATTTTGTAACACCATTGAAAATTCCTTGACATTCCAGTCACAAAGTAATCTAAATTCCCAATTATAAGAGTTTGAATTGAATTTCAGTTAAAGCCGGTCATTAATTTTCTCATTATTCTTGAAAGTTCAAAAAAACAGAGTTTTTCATCTTAAATGACAATTGATTTTTCAACATTCATTTTAAGCGAGATCCATAACGAAATTTATATTCTGAGAATATTCTCTTAGTTAATATAAGAAAAATATATAACACATGAATTTTCTTTTTTCAATGATTTGTATATAACCAACATGAGAAATTACCAGAAAAATTATCAGTTATAATATTGCCTTTTTTTTCGTATGGTGTTGAAAATATTCTTGACATTAACACGAAGGAAGCGAGGCGTTCTCACAGGTCGCAGGGAATAACGAAAACACTTAGGCTGTTTATGATCTAAACGGTCCAACATGTGGACCAACCCTATAGACAAAAGGCTTTGTCTTCGGTGCAGACGTCACACCCTGGACGAACTGGTGGCCAGGGACTCTCTTTAACGAACTCTCGAGCTGGTAAAACAAAACATTATCAGCCTAGCTAGAATTATATCAAATTCTTAACTGAAATTACATTGTTAAAAATAAATAAAAGATGGAGTCGCATAATAAAACGGTAGTGATCAATTTACCTACAAATTATAACAAAAAGTGACAGTTTTGAGGTAAGAAATTGTACAGTATAGCAGTGAATCGATTAAGGTTAACAATTCAATGAACTTTTCAGTAGGATTGAATTTTTGGCATCTCATCGATGGCAGTGATGGGTGCGGTTGAGGCGATGACTAATAGTTGGTTTCAGATAGTTCCCGAGACGAAAATTGATTTCCACGATTTGACGACACGAACCCTCGCCGCGCTCTCTCATCCCTTGCAAAAGGCTCTTGACGTTTTACGACATTCAGTCCCTTTCAGCTGATACGAGTGCTTGTATTACCCACCCCCAGTCGCACATACACATGTGAATGTACTTGGGCATTATGTGGTACACGGTGATCCGGCCGTCGACGCTGCAAACTCTCTTATCTCTGTTCAGGCTCGATTGGGAACGGACGAGTGATCTCGAGAGAATCGGAATTTGAGACTCTCGGATAGATCGCGTGTTATATGGCCTGCTGCAGGGGATAAAGCAAGGATTCCCGGTATAGAAGCCCCGACAGCAATTGTCAGAGACGTGGAATCCCGATGTATTGTCCTCACGGGCTTTTATATTTCCGGGAATACCGCCTATTTTTTACTCTTTTCCCTATCGAAAATTCCATGTGAAAATCATGCCTTCTATTGTCATTTTTCGGCAAAATTGTTCACATTCTTTTTGTTTCATATGCTCCTTAAATATTTGAGAAAACTCGGTTGAAAACTCTCCGAGGTACTGTACAAAAAATTATCTCCGCTGGAATAAATGGAATTTTAAAACGAGAAAATTTAGTAGATCTAATTTTTTCATATACCGTCTGAAAAATTGCTCTAGAAATTTCCAGGAGGAAATGGTGGAATTTCCGATAAAAACTAATCTATACAGAATCGCGACTGTTCTGTTCATTAATAAATGAATCAATTTTCTTGAAAATTAAAAAAAAAATGTCAAAAAAATCTTTGTAATTGTGTAACGAAAAACATCGATAAAGTGACCAAATGAAGTACGAGGTCGTGAAAGTTACATAATTGCCTAATTACGGTGGCAATGAATAATGATCGAATTCACGTGAGTTTATTTCTGTCAACTGTCATTGCATATCCCTCTCTCGGATCCCAACTTCCGAATACCAAAAATACGAACTGAGAATGGAAGACTAATTATTGTTCTTCCGCTTGTTTGGAGTTTGACATATGTATTTTTTAATTATTGGACTCTACCGCATAATGAAACGGCACGAGTCCGTCTCGTGTTGCCTCTTTAACATGTTGTTAACTCAACACGTGCTACCGAATCATCCATCTTCAATGGAGATTATCCGGGGTCCATCTCCCAAACGATTGAAACAGCATCTGATGATCGGTTTAGGTTTACGCCCAAAACCTGCGAGATATTTATTATCTTGACGAGAGGTAATTTTCCTTATTCCAACTGGAAGTCAAAAAGAACAGGATATGATTTCCAGACAGATACAGATCTTCCGACACCATTAATCTAATCACCTCAAATTATCTCGACCCAAACTCTTTTTTGGAGATTCAGTAGCATGTCGAGAATGTACGATGCAGATGACTGTATGAGAAACGCATGGATAAAAAATGTTTGACAAATCTGGGTAAATGAATGCAACCGGATGTATTGTGTATGGAAGGATAAAACAAGAAGGGTAAAGAGGGTTTGGCAAACTGAGTGGGGCTGTACATGCAACAACCCACGGCCCTTTGACTTTGTGTACGTGAAACGCAGGGTAAAAATTAGTTTTTTTTTTTTTGAAATAATCCACGTGTGTTATTAGCTACTGAAGGATTGTTTCATGTTTCACTGTCGTCGCTTTTCAACGATGCCACACGGGACCGGTCTTTTTATGCCGATACATCAAAGCATTGTGCATCGATGTACATGGCACTGAAATTTCCTGCAGTGCATGTCCATCATTTCCTTTTTCACCCCTCCCTTCATTACTGCTCAATATCTATAGAACATTCGTCAATTCGTCATTTGGGAGCATGAAAAATTTTTGCTTTCATATAAAAAAAGTTTGGAAATTTAGTTAAACTCAATTTTCTCAATCAACAATGATTTTTTTTTTCAATTTTGTTTTCAATGGTTTTTTTTTTCTTTGACGTAGTTACTTTGTAGACACAAAAAGTGAATAGAACGCGAGGTAAATACATGCTCATGGCTCGTTGACAGGCAGCAAGTCATTGTCGTTTGTCAGCATACAACAAGTGAAGTACTAATCAAAGCTCTTGCTGTCTTTTAAGATTATTAAAATCCGTCAAAGCCTCAAGGTTCTCAAAGGGTTAATTATCCTTCGGGATGTTTATGGCTGGGTTATTCCGCTCTACGGAGTCTCAAGGGAGCACGAGAGTGGAGGCTATAAAAAAGAGGAGCATGTAGTGGTAGGTCAAAATTTTCGCCGCTAGTTTCGCTGCACTTTTCGTGGATTTTAACATTTTCGTTTGATGTTTCAGGATAATCTTGACTTATGTCAGGTCATCCGTCGATTTGGAACGGGGAGCTATTCACAGGCGCAATCGCGCTGTCCCTAATTTATGTAATCCGATGTAATTTTAATAATCACCTGAATATCGCATGTGTAATCATATTTCGGTAGTCATGTGGTAATCATTTGTAATTTGTGTGATTTTTCATAGAGGTCTCTAGCTTAAGCCAAATGAATGACTAATTGATTCCTTCAAAATTTTTTTTTCAAGTAGAGAATATTAATGATTCTGGGATGAAGATTCAAGTATAGCATTCCGGTGAGAAAAAACAAGAAAACTAATTCGAAAAAATGCTAAGGAAAATCCCTAGTTTGTAATATAGTTTCTCAAAAAGATTTGTATTATCAGATCCCAGTACTGCATTTTCGAGCAGAAATAATTACACTTTGGCTGGAGAAAATGTGGTTCTAAAGAGAAATTTTCTTTAGTCCAGAAAATTGTTCAGCTGAACACGTGCATTTTCAGGAGAACAATTTTTTTTCTCCCTGTGTAAAAGACATGAAAATGTTTTCGAAAAACAATTTTTACTGAGAATGAAAGAATATGAATACTGGATTGAAATATTGAAGTGTTATCTTGTCCCTGGAAAACATTAATTTCGAGTAGCACTCAAGGACAAATTGAAAAAATGCCAAATACTATCATCCACACCAGAACGAATAGAATGGTATGAAAAACTTATAAGTGCAAAATAGAGAAGTGTTAATGCAAAACTCAGTGATATCATAATACGTGCACTTATGGTTGATACCTGGTGGTCATGAACAAAGCACTTGTGCCATCACCGGTGAAACCGACGCATAACGAATATAAACCGTATGACAACTGTGAGATACGTGTCAAGTGACTTCTTGAAATGTGCGCCACTAATGCCCTATCCATGGGATAAAGTGCTCATAATGCCTTTGGTGAAGGCTGATTGTACCGAAAAATGAGGCGAGTATCGAGTTGGGTGAAAGCAAATGCAACAGAGATGAGAGAATACCAGTGGAAACATTAGCGGTCACTTCTGGACTTGCTGTTATGTACCTTTTAGATATGATTATTCCTCGCGCTCAAGGTGGTCGGTTGCATTAACGTGGATTGTAACGTTTTAAGGATTGTATATAAAAATGTTAAGTGGTGACGATTTATGAAACTCAGTCAACATCTTCGATTTTAATTTGCACGCGTGTGTCAGATGGTCCCTGATTTGTTGGTGGTCCCAATTTAAAAGTCATGAATTTTTCGGTAATGTTCAGATTCTATGTCATTACTTGTAGTATGAATGGACAGTTGACCATTTTTACAAAAAAAACTTCAATTTTATGCAAGATTTTTCGCTAAGAATCAGACATATTTGAAAATGTCAAAGCAACTGTTATCTGCCTATCAAGATTCACACAAGATGTAAATGAATTTTTTGTTCATTAACTTGTGTAAACAGACTTTTAAAAATTTGCTGTATAAAAGTATTTATAGCAAGTTCTGAAGATCGATGAAATAATAATAGTTTCTTTGACATATCAACTTTATCATGTTTTTTTAAATTCATTTTCAATTCAATTTCTTTTGGTTTATTTATTTATATTTTGTTTGGGAGAAAAAGTTTGTTGATTTTCAAAAATTGTTGGAAGGATATAAGTTATTTAATTACAACAATATGAGAATTAATTATCATGAAGTGCCATGATCTACGATTGACTGAAGATTTTCAGTGTGCATGGACTTCAGAGAAAATCTGGAGAATTTTGGGATCAACTTCAGCAGATGCAATAAATAATTAGGAATTGGATAAAGATTTAATGTTAACGAGTAGTCGTAGCAGGTTCAATTGATTGCAACTCGATTTTTAAAGGCGTATGCACCCTCGTGGCAGGTTTTCGGCGATTTTACATGATGAAGTCGTAATTCTTTATAGTTATACCTTTCAAGGAGAAAGTCTCTTCAATCGCCATTACATCGAACTTTATATGACACTTTCTTCTCAAGATCCGTTTTTTTTCGTCTGCTTTTTATGAACAATAAGTACATCTTGAGTTCTTAGACTCTATTAATGTAAATTACTCTTAATCACAAACACATCGACAAAAAAACGTTTTATTAAATTAATTTACTAATAATCTTATTTTCATTTTTCCTCTGTAAGGGTTGGAAATAATTTCCTTTATCGGTAATTGTCTCCTTACGTTCTTTATAAATAATAATGAAGACTTTGATAAATTTCATAATTCAAATTTTTGGCGGTAACAGTTAACAGGAATAATGACATATGCTTTATTGCTTAGAATAAATAATTGGTGAATGCAATCGCCACTTGTCCTTCTGTGAAAAAATGTAAGAACAGTCACAAAAATTAATGTCTCCCCCCGATCATCATAAAAATCAAAATAATAGGCATCCCCGGATAATTCCACTTTATTTTTCAGCTTTACTCACCATCATAGGCCTCCGTCATTCCCGGTAAAATGTTTCTTCTCTTGGATATAGAAAGTAAACTGTAGTCGTTATGACCAAGCGAGTGAACATTATCGGCTCGTGGAGGTAGTCGTCATCGGCTCTGCAGAAGCATTTTGGATGTTTTAACGTGGCACTAAGAGACCCAAGGACGAATTACGAGAATTACAGTGGGAGTTCTAAAGCGAAACGTGGTGGACTATAAAGTCTCGGTGAAACTCCGAATGACGAAGCACAGAGAGAGAAAGATGCCTTATCGGTTAGCAAGTATTCGGTGGGGAATTGAAGGTGACTAGTGTAAGGCGAACAATTCGCATTGGAATCGTAGACAGAATAATGTTGAGCCGGTAATACAAGCCCCTAGTCCTAAACGTTCCTAAATGAATCGTTAATCGTTAACTGCATGGGGTTATAACACGACTTCTATTCGTTATAAACCGGAAATTCGAAGGCCCAGAGACATCAGTGATGTTGGAAAATCGTTCGCTCATACCTCTGTACCATTTACTCGTCTCTTTCTCGCTGGGATAATAAAGTCTCCGTCAACTTTATTACCGAGTGTTGGGGGCTAGCCAGTGGCCAGTGAAGCATCCACGAGGAGTCGACCGGTCGTTTCGAATAAACGCCTGCGTTAAATACATTTTTTTCCCTTTCCTCTTCTTTATTTCGTTTCGCTCTGTCCCTTTGTCCAGTATGGACAGAATACGGTGGAACTAATGCTCGTAAAGAGGTCACTCGTTTAATACCAAAATACCCGGGATATTTTGAATTCTTCCAGCTTTATTGACTTGCCACAACGCTACGTTCATTGCGTGCTGCTTCATTTTTGCCTTTTTCCTGTATTCTTCAGGAATTGTTCGAGCATCATAAAGTTTGTTACTTTGCGGTGAGAACGTAATCATCAAATTTTCACACGGATTTTCATTTTCTATGTATCATGGAGAACTAATTATTTCATCATTTTTATTTTCTAATGAAAGTGTTGCGGCTACGGAGTATGAAAAAACCTCTTTGGTGGTGGTCAAAGGGCAATCCCTGCAGTCCGCTGGGCCCCGACTGGGGGAGGGGAAAAATAGAGAGAAAGAGAGAGATTATGTTTTAGCGAGATCTGACTGGATGGGACTAAATACTGAGATATACAATGGTTATCTTCGGAAATGGGATAGTTAAATCAATTAAAACACTTAATAAACATTTTTTTATTAAAATCACACGAGGACGAATGCTGTCTGAACTCTATCAATATCTCCAAGAGACTAAAGACTAGCCCCAAAGACCATAAGAACATTCGTCACCAAAGAAAGAACCCTACAATGGTTTGTTGTGAATCCATTGTTTATGTTTATACAAACTCTGAGGCGACTCATCATCATAAATCAGTTCAATACATTTCAATACATTTTTACTAACAGCAAGAAATTGAATCATAAAAGAAGGAACAGCCTAAAAATTCTCATGAGTTAAATTTTTATTTAAAAACCAAAACGCAGAAATGCAAAGCTCTGCCCATTAGTATTGTGGTGAACCGGAGTGCACAACCCTGATGCGAGTTATAAAAAACTGGATTCGGCCCGGGACTACCATCCACCCGATGGCTGGAAAGCATACCAGGAATTTGACCATGAAGAATACCAACACTTGGTTGTCAACCATTCAATCAATTTTGTGGATCCAACCACTGGGGCTCGTACACAAAACATTCAGAGGAGTTGGCGAGATATAACGGACGTGATCCAATGATATGGTGTGGGTAAAGACCACTGCCATGGATATTTGGTGGAATTCATGTTTAAATGGGCAGTGGAGTACAACGAAAGGTTTGATGAATACTTCAGGAAAGTAGTTAGACATTAATATCTCGTACGGTATGCATGCATGTGACCAATCGCTTTTCGATAGTTCAAGAAATAATTATTGATATCCATTTAATAGTGGCTTAAAATAATTATTTTGTTCATTCATTCAATCGATTTTGAACTTGCAGATGATTATATTATCAATTGCTGAAAAATGTTACATATCGAAGAAAATTAGTCGGTAATCTCATTGCAAAATTCGCATAATTCACTGGTTTAGCTTTCCTCTCGGGGAAGGGAGAACCCTATTACGAGAAAAGTTCTCGATATACACGAAATTATTTATATACTACTAATGCATTGGGAAGGGGACAATGATATGGAGACAATAAAGGTAATATTCCACTTGTTTTTTTCACTCCTGTCCCAAGTTGTTTAGGGGCAAACATCGCGCCTCGAATAATCGTAAAATTTGATAATGAAATTTAATCGAGCCCACCCCTTTAACGACTTTCGTTGTCCATTGTATTTCCTCTCTTACTTTTCACCCGATTCTCATACCCATCGGCAATATACACGAAAACCGGCTGTGTACTCTTAATGGACAATTACTCGAGAGCTTTAAAACATATGCCTTGACGATGCAAAATAGTCTCATTCCTGGGGGTGTCTTGCTCAGTTTTTAGGTTGAGTAGAATGATGATGCTGCCATTATTACCTTGACACGTCATTAACCTCGGGTAGGAAGCGGGATTTTCTACTGGTGGTAGAAGATCAAGTTTGAAAGCTAAATGAACGCCACTAAAATGAGAATAATTCGTGCTCGAACAATCGTTAAACATCTATAAACCCGAAGGAATTAATGAATTATGAGTTCAAAATAAAATACCGCGTATTTTTTTTTCATTTTCACCTCTCTGGGGAATTTTATGAAATACAACTATTTACAAACTGTTATGTTCAGGTGATATTGCAGCCTAATTCAATGTTTGATCCATCGATGTACTTCTGTTTCGTTTATCTTACTAAAAAAATAGATGATAATCAATCCCTTTCAGTAACAAAACAACCAAACGAAAATTGACGAAATGATAATTAAACAATTGGAAAGTTCTACCCAGCGAGAAAAATAGAATAACAATTACGATATGACTACAGCTAAATTGATTTTTCTCCACTAAGAGTGACTACTCACCTCTTGCAACCTCTATATTTTCTGAACACTTTAATAAAGAAGAACGACCGTTACATGAATAAAAAACTCATGTCTATTGAATGCAATCACGAAAGAAAAAGGAAGGGTCAAGACTATTTCAATAATCCTCCATCAACAACTGGTAATTTTCTCCTTGAGTTATAACTTCTTGTCACTTCTCCACAAATCCACTTCTCCCTGATTCGCTAATCGTTCTAGAATTATGTGCGGCGTATAAGCATAAACAAGTTGCCCCGAGATACTCTATCCCGGAAATATCGTTTCCCCACCAAACGCAAACGATCCTGTATAGTGTAAGAAATGCTGTAGAGTGGACAGGCTCTTCGTTAAGTTTTATCCATCTGAGATGAAGAAACTTGTCAAAAAAAAAAAAAAGTTGAAAATAAAAATCACGGCTTCACCGAAGGTGCCAATTAACGTTCGACATCCATCCATTTTTCTCTCATCCTTTCTGTCCCTCGTTTTTCCCCCTTCATTCCGCTGTGCGATGGACTCCACCGCTGGATGAAGTTGTGATTCAGCCTGAGAAGAGAAAAAAAAAAACAAAGTGGATATGCTCTCAATAAAAAAAAGTCTATTTTTTTCTCCTTCCTTTTTGAATCTGCTCCATTAGTAGCGATATGATGGTTAGAGAGACGAACGTGGCGGCCAGCACAATGGGGCAGAAAACAAGGGAAGGCCCGCAACATCAAAGTGCCGGAAGTTATGGAGGGAAGAGAGCACAGGCGAACTCTGAGCATCCGGCGTAGACTGATAATCATCTGAACGAAATACTTTGTAATCGTTAATTACAAGCGCTCGCTTCTCTCTTCGCCATTTGCTTTGAAACATTTTTCCCTGTTGTAGATCCTTTTCGTAACGATTCGTTCTTCAATATGAAGTGGGTTCGGGATCATCGAGTGAGGGAGGCTTTTTGAGAATGGAATATAAAAAAGAGGAGGTCGGCATTTGTGTTTGACGAATTCTGCGAGGAGTCGACGTAGTTATCGTCGAGTGTGTGTATTTGCTGGGTCTTCTTGTTTGGTGCTCCTTTCCTCCTCGTATTTGGCCGCTTTTGCTACCGACCCCAGACAATGCGCCTTCCGAACCATTACCCCTTTGCCCTGGCACTTCTACACTGGTCCAATGATTTCGATTTATTATTCGTCATTAACGGAAAATTATTGAATTGGTCTTGGATTCTTATTTTAGTCGGAGTAAATTCGCCGTCTCCTAAGTGACAAATTTCAAGTTCAAGTCCTGCTAGAGTAATGAGATTGAATCATTTAAAGTCCTGATCAATCATTGCTATGTTCCAGCCGGCTGATGTGATATAAAATAGCCATTAAAGAAAGATAAAAATGTATCAGGAATTTCCTATTTTCATCGTCAACATACAGCGAATTTTGTGAATTTTTATTGTTTATTTTTTCGTGATCGAAAAGGATAGTCGGTGAAGAAAAAATTACTTCACAGCTAAAAATACCGAAAAAGCTATCAACATTGAAATATAATATAGAATATATAATAATATACAGAGACTGAGGAAGGAAAAGGATACACTAATGTAGAATCACTTAATTAAAGATAATAATCAATCATATTTTAATTTTTGAGTTGAGAGTATCGCAGACAATCTACTTTTGACAATTTCATATCAATATAATTAATGAAGTTCGTGGTGACACTAGAGTTATCCAATCAGCTATTAAAAAATCACAGATTCATTTCGCCACACCCTCCTCTATTTGATTATTCAATTACGCCGTGAAAATGGTGAAAAACCAGAGGAATTCTGGGGGCAATTGAAAATTAATTATTAATTCCATTTGATCTTGAATATTCATGTTTTCATTGCCAATTCAATTATTTCACTCACATTGAAAATTCATGAGCTATTTTTTCCCTAAATGTCATTCAATATCTCTCACGAGAATTACTCTTTGAAATAACCAAAAACTTAACAATGTACAAATCCTTTCAAATCGCTGAAATCAACAAATCAACAATTCAAATTGGGATCTGATAATTTTCATATGATATTTTGCAAATTCTTGGGTTTTTTTCATTTCAGTTTTTTTATTTTCAGTCACGAGTGGTAACCATCTCACAAGTCATTTATTAAATGCAGAACTTTTGGCTTTCAGCAGTTTATTTTCTTAATACAGTTCTTGAGGGACCTACGATGATCGATATCACGTCACTACCACGAAAACCGATAGAAAGCGTCAAATGAAGCGTTCGAAATTACCAAATGTTAGATATTCACCCCTCGAAGCGTCTCAAATTTTTTATTCACACATCTGCACCCAAAGGACCATTACTCGGAGTAAATGAAGCGGTTGGATAACGAATCCTTGTGCTTCAATCTTGGGCTTCAACCCCAAAACTCAGTGAGAAGTTCAAAAATATTAGCCTTGAAATTCATCCGGCAGGGAAAACTATAGCTTCTGTAAAAAATTGGCGCGTCATTGAGCCGGGAACTCTGTATTGTCTTATGAATTGGTTTAAGAATGACATGCTATCAACGTGATGGCAGTTCATCTATTATAACATCATTTGCTAATCATTATTAACTTTTAATATTGTGACTTTGATCTGAATTTGAGATTCATCGGCCTGCAATCGCTCTGACCGTACTCTGACTGGATGGGCCTGATTTAAAAATGAGCGACTTGCCCGCAAACATTTTGAGACGCGCAGAAGTTTCATTCATTAAATCATAGTTTCAGTAAAAAGATGTGGTTTAAATGATTTAGGATCAGCGGATATATCGTTAATCTTGATTGGATTATCTGAGTGAAAATCAATTATTAATGAGAAATTCTTCAGTAAAACCAGATTCGAACCAGTTCTGAACTAGTTCTTCAAGGATTATTTGGATTCGTGCCTGACCTACGATCTCGTATCTATCTAATCCATCCATTTGCTCAGTAGGCATTCCAATCATTCTGATCAGTGCCTGATCAAATATTTTTGGTGAGCAACTGATCTAACTTCTATTTTAAACTGACCAAAAAATCCGTAGCCTATTCGGATTGAGATCAAGGATTTTTTATGCAATCATGAAATGTTATGACATACCGGATTCTGTTCCAGAACTGCCTGAATCCTCATTCGCGAATCCTGATCACAGAAAAATGATTTCGGTCGATAAACTCCGGGAATTTCTACTCGAGTTGCGCTTCGAGGGTCAGTTTCGATTAAGGTAATTTACCAGCGCGCGCACAACATCAATTCCCTACTTCTTACATTTAAACAGGCAATAACATTTGTTAGAGGTCTGAGAAAGCAGAAGTGAAAGGGCAATAACTATTCCTCACTTATTCATTAATCATTATTACATTAAATATACATTTCCAACTTAACATGATTTCCGAGGTTATCTATAATGAATTACGATCATAGCTATTCTGTGGCATGTATAACAAATCTTTCCTAAAAGTTTGAAAGCTGTAATTGATAAATCACAATTTGTATAAATGTTAGTGCAACTTGAAAATTTGACCCTTAGAATTGAAAAGTTCAAATCCGACGATTCTGATAGTCAACTAAAGATGCAGAAAAGAATATTCATTGGAAGAATTGATTAAGGTATTTAAAAAAAATAGATATCTTCAATTCTAGGCGCCAAAGCATCATATGATGCCTTAGTGTCGTAGAATTTTCAAAAAATCTGACAATTGACTTCTTTCCTCATCCGTACCATGTATTTAGAACGGTACAATTTGTACAACTCTCCATTTATTATCCCCCCTAAGAAAAGCTAATAGCAAAATGCTCAACTTTATTTCTTCTTCATAATGACCCTCACCACAGCTCCGTAATTTTCCTCTTTATTTCGTTATCCAAATCACTGTATAAATACGTGCACCGATTTTCTCAGTATCAGTAATGAAAGACGCAGAGCCATCACGAGAGCTTCCGAGTAAATTCCTTATTGCGTTTTATCCCGCAATTATGCCATTTTTACCCAGGAAGATTTTGCCCAGTGGCGAAAGGGTGTGTCTGGCATAGACCACGTTGCAATAAAAAACCAAAAAAAAAAAATTAAGCATTTGATAAAAACACTGGGTAGAGGTGCGTCACGTTACTCTCGCATTTCGTTTATCCCCAAGAGCTATTACCAAGAAGATGGAGAGGGGTCTATACACCTTGGCAGTGGTGTTTCACACCGAGGCTCGTGCCGTGGTAAACCGCACCAGGAAATAAACACAGAACTATCATTACCATCTGTAGATTAGTCCAATGTGCGTTGGCACGGTGCACCTTGAGTCTCTATCGTTGCGTGTAACCTGTTAATAAGAGCAAGAGCGGCCACCCTGTGTAACGTTATAAAATCTAAACCAACCGCAAAAACCGCAACGGTTAGTAGCAACATCTAACTGATGTATGTGTGTGTTGCTTTTCTCTCCACCTCTCATCCTCTCACTCTTGCCTGGGCGAGTCCAGTTTCTATGTAAGTGGAAAATCGGAGGGAAAATAGGCTCAAGTAACAAGTTCAGTGGCCTTGAAGTCTTTTGCCTTTGGGCGTTCCTTTCGATGTAAACAAACCCGGAAAAAAAGCTGTTTTCATGGTATGTGATGCCGTCTCTCAAAACAAAGAAAGTAAATAATGAGAATATTGTGGAGCAAGGGGGAAATGAACCCAGCTCTATTATTATTTCGGAAAATTTTTTTTTCCTCGGAAAGTAAATATCAGATTTGGTACCCAGCTTTTATCCATTGCAACTTAACGGTCTTTTGTCATGGGGATTCGGTAATATATGGAAATGTAAAATCATCGTGATTCGTAGATTCGGTCAGATTAGATAGTCCGATCAGATAGTCAGATCTGACTGAAGTTGACGCGAAATCGCCGGCAGTCACAAGCACCGTGAAAAATCTAAGAAAATGACCGGAATTTCTCCGTGCATATTGACCGGAATTTCTCCGTGCATATTGACCGTAATTTTTCTGTAGTTCTGTGCTAAGAGTCTAAAATACAATTACATTTCATAATCAAATCGATGTTTACTAGAATGAATTAGACATCAATAAATCGTTACTCGAGATAACTTACGATAATTATTTAGTTGGACGAGACTTGATGGTCAGATTTGAATCGGTCATTTTGTCAATTTCTGACCGAATCGTCAGATTTGTCAGAATGGTAATTATCGGTCAGTGCCCTGGCATTCAACCATCACTTTATCGATCAAATTTGTCATTCATGTCGCTAGTAAAACTCCGACGATCGATGGAATCGGTACAGGTAATATAACAATCAAAAGTACGAAGAATATGTGACCAATTCTTTTTGATGGCATCCTCAAAGGGATCCTTATTACCAAAGTAGAAACACAAAAATGAAGTTCGCCCGAGTCGAAATATCTCGAAACCCGTAAGAGTAATTCCTTATTGGTGAATTCGAACCGCCAAATTCAAATTCGGCGCACGGAGTGCGCAGTAGATCTCATGATAATATAATACGGAAGTCAATATTTTACCATTTAATACTAAGTAATAGTTTTGATTATTGAAGTGGAGTAATTTCTCGTTGAAAAAGATGAAATGATGTTGGTAACGGACAAATTTCTGATACTACTACACTAAGAATTTTCAGTTTTTCGAGTTGAGACTCAAAGGAGTTATGCATTGTAAAGCAATATGGTTACATGAATACATCACAGTATTAATACGAGAATCGAGTGTAGAATAGAACAAGACAAGCTGATTATGTTAACGCTTCGAGTATACTGCCCCTCCAACAATGCTTTTGATCCAGGATAAATCACAAGCAGATGAGGCTTATTCCAACTGAAGACAACAACTCGGTTACATACACATCCCACGGTCCATTGAAGTTTCCCACAATTGGGTTTAGATCCTCCGTTGTTCCTGGCTATCAGTGAAACTAAGTACATACGTAGACGTGTCTAGTGGACGTTAACAGGCGTCAGGTGTGTGTCTGGTAACCATCAAACTCCTGGTCTTGCGAACAGAAGCATGCAGATATATGCTAAATCGTTTTTGGCGTATTCGAGTTACGAGAATGGCCACGGGCCAATGGATATCCCAGTCTATACATTTCAACGTACGAGTGCAATCGTGAATTAGTGTTGGCCGTTTGCTTTGGGTTATTACGTCATAACGGCAGACGAGGCACCTGGAGGCAATTGCTCGTACTGGGACGCCACCGACGAAACCTGTCATCCGATTTATAGCTCGTCTGCACCACCGATCGGCTACTCAACTATCCAGACAACCAGACGAATTTACCCAGTGTTGGAGTGCCATATTTTGGGAAATATGTGGGGTATGTATCATGGCGACGCGACGTGCTCAAGTACCATCGTATACACCAGGTCAATGCGGCCGAGTATGTGATTTCATTCTAGCACATGCAAAAGGATCATCTAGACCAAAGCATTTCCTTGATGAAACAACCAAATTCCTCAACACAAATGTAGTACAATAAACGCTATCTAATCTTGAATTGTTAATTAATAGACTGATTGTTCAATTTCAAAACGAAAAATTTAGAAAGAGATCTCTTAATAAATAAATTGGCGTGAGAGGACAAATTAGAGGACAATGTGGAAATCATTAATAAAATGTGCATTTTTATGAGATTAAAAACAGTCTAAAGATCTACAAGTGGGAATTTTTCAATTCTCGTAGTTTATTAGCGGTCGTATCAAAATACTAGAACAAATAATTATTAAGATTTCCAATTTGAGATTGATGATCATGTCGATGGAATTCACTCAGTAGTTCGTGTGAATTTTCGATTTGCGATATTTATTTCAAATTATATTTTATTGTGGGCAATTTCAATTTGCTATATTTATGATGAATTATATTTCGACGTTGTGATATTTTATTATACGCGATATTATAGTGTGTGGTGCTTTGTGTAATATTTTCGCGTGTGTTGTTAGGCGATCGCAATTTATTTACCTATTTTTTCACTTTTTTTGTTCATTTGAACATTGATTTATTTATTTATGATGCATCAACTACAGGCAAAAATTTGATGAACAAATTTGAAAAATTTGGGTGCGTAAATAACCGGAAATAAACCGTTAGCATAACGCTTATTTCCTGAAATTCCTCGTAATAAAAATTTGATACGATGTAAAAAATAGCAGAGAGATTAATTACCTGTGGAATGCACAACCGATTGAGAAAAAGTGAGCGACAGCTTTTTCAGGTATGCATGTAAGTATAAAATGATGAAAGCTGTCACATGACAGAGATCACTGACCACATGAGGCGCGTGAAATAACCCCAGGTGCGTGATTCATACCCCATGGCTTGCGTGATTCAATTTACCTGTTTTTATGATGATCCTTCTTCTTTCCTCTCTGACTCGACGAGCGGATAAGGATGAATGCAAAAGGCACAAGGTGCATAGTCTGAAAGCCATAAAGACATTCTGGGCTGGGTCAGACGTGTTGGTAGAGAAGTGCGCATCCATAAAATATGAAATGTATTAGATTGATAAGACCCTATCCCAACGACTACCACCAGTCGTATGATTTCTCCATGCAGTGCATTCATTTCTAAGTGGGTAGCTCCTCCAACTGGGCTTTCAACATGGTAAAATGCAAGTGGGCGATATGCCCCTCGTTGGAATAAAAGAGGAATACGAGTTTTACGTATTGAGGGAGAGGAAAGAAAAGACACTGTGGAGAAATGGCATAAACGTATTTACTCGGGCTCAGCATAATATCAAGAGCTTTATAACCAATAAAAGTTACAGCTGACACTTCTGCTTCTTCACTCTGCTCTGATATATCATGCGGCTTTTCTCGGAAGCTGAATATCCACGTGAGTTCTCGATTTTTCTACTGAGACATCAAGCCGAACAAATGGTAAGACGGGCTTATATGCATTTCAATGCGGTAATTCCATTTTTTTAACGGAAAATATCATTCTTGATGCAGAGCACGCAGTGATTTTCAAAACTGATAAACAAATTCATTCGGTAATCAATCGAAATCAATGGAGGTAATACCGGAATTCATTTGTAATCTCAGGAGAATGAACTAAAAGAGAATTCAATTTTAATGGAAATTGTCACCACCATATGATATTATAGAATGTTTGACGTTATTCAAAATCAATTTTTACAGGAAGAGACGTATTCCTGTGAAAACATTGTTAATTGTTTATTTCATTTGCTATGTCATCCCAATTATTTTCTCTGCGCCGAGCCCAATTTATGATCTGAACGAATAGACATTGGAGATGAGAATAAAAATACTCTGATTTTACTAAATTGATGAAAAATTACGCTTGAAAATTCAAGTAAAAAAACCGAAATGTTTAACAACAGCAAAGCGAATGCATCATTAACGTATTCTCCTTTTCTGTTGTTAAAAATTAGGGAAATAATTTTCCTGAATTTTTCATATATTGAAAATTCAATTGCAAATCGTGTTGAATTTTCAAATCGTCATTCAAGTTTCTACTAGAAATTCAATTATCGTTTAACCCTGATAACTCAATTTTCCAAAATCACTGAAGAATTTAGCCAGTTCTTAATTGGAATTGAATTGAAACTTGTTTAATTGAAAATTCATATGACTATAACGAAAACTTCAATGAATTTCAAACAGTACGCAATCATAACATAAACTTATTTTAAAAATCGTTCAAGTGAACACCTGGAAATTGTTTTAATTTAGGATTTGTGGTGCCATTCAATTGTGAATTTCATGTTTTAATAAGGGTGACAAGAATCAAGAGTCATGTTACCTTGGAACGAGAGAGTTTGTACTTGATGAAGTCGGATAAGAGAGCCAGAGCTGGTAATCGCAGGAAAAGTTGAGTGACGACGTAGTTTACACCAGGTTCAGCTTCCGAGGTTCTCATTACCAGGTCCCGTAATTTACGTTCTAGGTTCTTTCCTTAGATTGCCAAGAGAGTTCATCAGACACATAATTTTTATGATCTATCAATCGGCCACATGCTTCTATTTCGCTGCAAATTTCTGCCTCAGCAGGTTCCTCTTCTCCCTTTTTGCTTCGGTTTCGATTCTCACCTTAAACTTCGCGCGTAAATAAATTCTGGCGGCAAAAAATTCATTCCCCATGATTACCAAGAAATCTGTCGTCTTTTCCATTTTATGAGCTCCACACACTCATTTTTTAAAAAACCTAAGTAACAGGGGTTTACGCTTGAAGTAAAATCAATAATTATTTCGGCATACATAAAATTGCATCAAACATTAATTCTTTCAACTTTCGATTATACTGTGTGAAAATAATTGAGGATTTTGGATTCATTATATAATTATATAATTAATACAATAATTTCATTTAAAGTTGCTGTCACTGAGACTGAAATTTATATTTAATATGGATTTTTATTCGTATCTAGGGATATATGTTTTATATATTTTATTGTTGATATATCATTTGTCTCATTTGCTGGGATCGTAGAATATGGACGATGAGTAACGCCGAATTATTCACGACTATAAGATTTTTATTCCAATCTCTTCCGCTCGCCTCAGATACGAAAACGCCTGGGGGACAGATTAATGGAGAACACTAATGCTCATAGAGTAATAATTGTTTAACGGACGTCCATTTCATAATCAGACATAAACATAAACACCAAGGGCATCACAGTGAGTGATATTATTATCCTGACAGTATTCTCTACCTCGCTTGCTCTCTTTTTCACAATGCGTTTCGTTTTAGTGGGGAATTTCATTCTGATTATTACTCACGGACAAAAAATCATAATTACTGTTCGAAATAGCGCCTGCTTCTCTACTTTGTAACTTTAGTTGCCACTGTTGCTTAATATAAAAAGCTCGAAGTTCTTAGAGCGATTTGTTTGTTTGAGAACAATCAGCTTCTTTTGCCGGAGAACAAATCATTAATTGGATGATAAAGTTCTCTGCCGTATGGGAAAGCGCCTTTTTTATTGTTATGATTTTGTATGATTCTGCATACGATTTTCATCTTAGTTTTTCTTGGCGCCAAAATTTCTATTGCGAGCGATAAAAAAGGCATCATAGGAAGAGAAATATTTGAAATTTGTACACAGAAAGAAATATTCAATAAAAATTACGTGTATTTTTCGTAATTTTGGAGCGAAATTTGGTTGTCGGAAATTTCACGGAACTGTCACGTAATTTTTACTAAAGAAATTTCTTGAAATTTTCGCCACAAAGTCATATGAATTTTGAATTGAATTAATTGGAATTCAATTTCAATTTAAAAAAGGTTGAATTTATTTATTTTTTGAAAGTCCAAGACAATTGTATTTTCTGTGTTAGATCATAATTGATTATTCATCAATGAAAGCTTGAGTTTTCAATAGTGAAAATTCAGGAAAATTATTATCTAAATTTTCGCCATTTTCATGGTTTCCCAGTGGAATACCGACTTGAAAATAGAGAATTACCGGACTATGCAAGAGATTAACTGATTTGTTAATGCAAAATTCTGCAGAAATGTCCATGTCACCTTGTCGTTTGTTAAAAAAGTTTTTTAATTTGAAATCTCGAGTGTAATTTTCCAACCGTGAATTTGAAGAAAGATTTTAACGGAAAAAATTGTATAAATTTTTGGATTCCCTCAAAAGAGAATAGTTATTTCGACTGAGTTTCTTCCATAAAAGTACATTAGTAGCCCTTCAGTAGAACGACATTAATGAAATCTATTTTCTGTTATATAGGAAGCGCCACGTATTGAGTCAATAAAGATTTTTATGAAAGAACCCACTGTGATGCAATTAGAAATATTTGTTTCGGGGACAGTTAATATCTTCATTTGGTCAACACTTTTTATCGTTCTTTTCGTTATTATCCGGGGAATGAAGCTTCCCATTGGAATGCTAGGACACGCGTCCATTAAAATTACGACTTCATTCTGCACTCAGCTCCCTGCGAAATACGATCGCATTATATATGTTATTTTTTCCTCTCCCGTTATGTTGTTTAAAAGACTATTTTACTCCCCGGATGCCAGGGTAATTCTCCCTTACAATGTAACTGTCGAATTCGCAGAGTCAAGGTTTAGTGGTACCAATTCGTGAAATTCTATGACTTTTCGAATGCGTCTGGCGGAAGACGATTGGAGGGCATTCTTTGGGCTTTTCGTCGGTAGCTTTCCGGATGCGATTCCCGGTCGGGTTTACGGCGCTGTTTTATCGTGAGTGGATCGATCAAAGTCCCGAGTGAAATGGAATAACGAGCTTTATTTTCTTTTCAGCAATAACGACACTGAAGATTTTTCCATTCTCAATCATCGAATTTTAAATCAAGGACATTATGGCGAATGGGCTTTTCTTCTGACAGCGCGTTGTAATTATAAAGAATATTACTGAAAATCTCAAAATTAAATTAGTTGTCAATTGAAACTAGTTGCCTAAGAAGATCAAAATCTCGCTTCTACGGACTGTAATTTTTGGTATGCGATCTTTTTTAATTTTCCTTCACCGATTTGGTCTGTTACACACTCGCTGATTTATAATCAAAAATATCCCCAAATTTTCCGAAATTTTCAATTCCATGCATTGATTAGTTCTCCAAAAACGATTACGACCTTCAAAAATCCTAAAATTTAACAAAATTTATACTGTTTTTAGTTTCAACTTCTTGTGACGCCTATAATGACTTATGCTGTAAACCCGAGAAAAATCGGGGACATTATATTTTCATTCGTATTAATCCCACAATGAAAGAGTACAAGAGCCGAAAATTCTCAAGAGGCAATAATTTATGAATTTGCCATCCAACTCAGATTGCATAGAAAAGCGTTGAGTAGATATGAAGGGCCCGTTGAAGGGTTGATAAAATTCTCCCTCTCCAAAATATCCACCCCCTTGGGTTAACGGGAAATCGTTGTATCCTTTGCCGCCCTCTGGGAGTATGCACACCGAGTAAGATAGTGGGTACGTGATGAACGGTCCAAACGTCGGTATAAATTAACTCCCAGTGACAGTTAGATTAATTGTTGGTTACCGCGCTCATCGGTGCGTTCGCTCGTTTTCAGTTGTTTTCGAATGCTGGGAGTATGAGGGAAATTATTCACCATCTCTCTCTGGCACTCTCCATCTCTCTGAATCATTTCGACAGTGGAGTGTGTGTGGAATTTTGGACCCGCGTTATCACTCGCACCGCAGAGGTTACCGCAACATTCGTTACACCCACCTATCGTCCATAGCTGGAATATTCTTTTCCACTAGCCGATGCATTCTCCAACTAATTGAGATTGAAAATTACTCAATTCATTATTCCGTAAATCTCGATGAGTTATGTCATGCATTTTTTGATGGAGTAATAAAATGTTAAAAATACTCATATCCAGTGCGTTCTGCAATATCGGGTGATGCAATCGTATAATTTACGTGAATTCGATTGAATTTTAAAGTCGATAGGGATCACTGCAAAGTGAGAAGGCAATGTTGATATTTAATTATAATGTGCACATGTTTAATGGATTTGCATCAGAATTTTTCAAGAGATTCCCCAGAATCTTGGATGTTGGTTTCAACTAGATTTAATTCAATCCTCACGGAAAAAATATGTATCTTTGAAAATCATAAACCGGCAGTACATACAGAATAGTGAGATATCTTTCATTGGCCACTTTTTTCACCAAATGTAATTACGCTAAGGCTTTGTTTCATACTTAATTTTAAACCTATACATCAAATGTATGTAAACGACGCAAATAAAGAAACTCTATTAAAAAAAAATATGTAGTTTCTATTATATTATTGGGTAATCAAGTTAGTAATCCACGCACACTATACAGAGGACTGGGTTTGAATTTCAGGCTCGTCAAGTAAATTTGGATATTTGTCTGGTAGGATAGAGATCCTTAGAATTCCCATAAAAAGTTCTGCTTTCAGATAATGATAAATTTTATGAGACCTCGTGTTTTGGCGGGAATGTATATACACATATACATATACAGCACATATGTGCGTATGGTTAATAGATATTTTCGCTTCTAAAAATAATGAATATATATTCTAATGAGAAGAATTGATAATTAATCGACGGGCTCACAATCGAAATCGAAGGTGATACCAACGAGAAAATCAAATAACCAAGTCTTTGGATAACTTGACAATTGTGCCTGGATTATTGTTGTCGTAATGATGTTCTCTCAACGTTCTAACCCCTATCCATAATTTCTAACTTCTGGCTTTATTATTCCTATTCATTCCATCTCTTGTCCCATATTCTATCCTTATCTCTCCAATACGCTGTTACTACAATGCGGGCGGTCTTACCACAACCCCCCAAATGTTTGCTGGTTGGTGTTCGTGCCTCGGACCTTGCAATATCAATAAAAGATGGCTCACCACCCCTCGAGGGCTCACTCATCGTTTCGGATATTTCGGACATCTTGAAAGGCAAACCTCGTGACACGAGAATCGTGACGGGATCAAAGAGAACGTTTTACCCTAATGATTGTCTTCTTCCCCACTGCGCCTACGAGAAATCCACATCTCACTCAATTGGCAAAATAACGCCAACAACATTCCCAATAAAAAAAAAACACCCCTCCCATCTCCACCCCCCATAATGGACGAATTCATTTTTTTTTTCTGTCTTGAAAATTAGTTTACGATCCATGGAAGTTTGCGGAATAATTTGGCATTTTGAAATGAACAATTCGACAGAGGCAATCGTAATTTCACGATTATTATATTACCCCGGGATGGTACCATAACGCAGAGAGGCGACATGCGGATGATGAAGTGCCGACGGCAATTTCAACTGGGTCGAAAGAGCGGGGAAATAGTGAAATTTACGAGGGCTCCCAGTGGGCATGGGTATCGAACAAATTCAGCACGAAACAAGAAATGAATGAGAGCTGTAGCGAAGTTACACACACTGGAATGCACCAATTGGTGATTTTCATTGGTATAGGTAGTTGGGAAGTTTAACAACTTCATCATGGTCCATAACGCGAGTGAAGTTGCTGGGAAATCGATTTCGTTTATTAGGTTCAGTATTTTCCAAGGCTGCATTGATAGAGAGTTTTGGTCATTCATTGGAATGCATAAATTTTGTTAAATTCGCACAACTGTACAAAAACATGAAACAAAAAAATCATAAAATACTCATAAAATTAAATGGAATTCGTTTAAGTCAAATGATGGCGGTAAAAGACCTCGAATTACTGCATCTCAAATGATTTGAGGTGAAACTATACGAAATTGTGGAGAAATTTATTTACTGTTTTCAAGATCACTTGAACAACGGAGAATTTACACTGATTGGTAATGAAATCCATTGACAATGAAAGTATCGCACAACTTAATTTGAATATCAAACTTTCCAATCGTTCTGGCAGGTTGAAATTAAACAAAAAAAAAAACAACGAAATTCATCAAATGAAATTACTTATTGTAAGTAAAATGTATATATTTAAATCGAGTGAAAACACTCATCACGCAGAAGAATATTTATATTTATTTCGCTCCGCATAGAGAATAGATTGAACAGTTAGAAATAATAAAAGCAAAAATCGATGTGATATCGCTTCATATTCAGTAGAAATGTAGAATATTCTTGTCTCTAATTGATGAAATAAATAAATAAACACCAAACATTTCGTGCATTGGCAAAATTTTTTGCCAATTTTACTTCGGATAGGTCCACAATAATTCTTCCAATTCCGTAATTGTCTTTTGTCTCAGCGAATGAACAAAGATGATGAACCTGGTATTGTCAAATTTTTTATCATGTTTCCCATGGTGCTCAATCAGCCGTGATTTTTTGATAGAGGTCATTGAAGACCTCCACAAAACCAAAAGCCATTAATATCATCCTCCTATCCTCGTTTTCCGTCACACTGGAATGAACCCTTTCACTCGTCCTCCCGTAAATACTGACAATATCTAACAATATCCCTCACAGCCGATCGACTCGCAATAATTGCCCCTGCGGTGGGTAATAATGTTCCCCGGAGTTGGTTCAACCTCTTCCACTAAAGTCTCATCCCTTATCCACCCCTTCTGACGTGACTATCCCCACGATTTTAAATTCATTCGTTCTGATGATTGTTGCACCAAGCAGTCAAAGTGATTCCATACCTCAATACGCATTGTTCTCACATCTGTTCAACCGCTCCGTTCCGGCTAGAAAGGGGTGTTGGGATGATAGTAGAAATGGAAAGTGTAAACTGCCCTTTTTTTTTTCTCCTTCATGCTACTTCAATTTCATTAGTGTTGGGTAATTTTAAAGTGGTTGTCAGAGACTGGGGGTCTGTTGGTGGCGATTTTGACACGTGAATGATTGACGGATAAACGGGAATTTCGAGGATGAGACATGTTGGGCTGATTCATCGCCCTAACTTACTTTTTTTTTTGTATTACCGATGGGCATTACAATTATTGTAATTGATGTGGTGCAGCCAATTAAGCGTGGAATGCATTTCGTATTTACACGGAGATGAATATTCAGTTAAAATTACGGAAAGCATAATTTACTTAGTGAATAAGGAAGTGTTTCAGAAAATTTAAGTGGTACTATTGTAATTTTTTACGGGAACTGAAATAAAAATTACAAAATCTTCTGGAAAAATTTCGTTATGGTGCAGGAAAATTTTTCTCAATTCCATTTTACTCAAAAAGTACGGAAAGATAGGTATGACTATTAATTATAATTTTTATAGAATTTCCATCTATCACAATCTGTCTGCATTTGTTCCTCATATTACCGAGAAATTCGCAATTGTTTTTAAACAAATATAGGAATTAAATCACACGACTATGAAAATTGATAAGTCAGTCACATAAAATAAAAATACGGATGATATTTCCTCCATTTATTCCTATTTTTAAATATGAACAATAATCTTTTGGTCAAAATTGAGTATTGATATCCTGAATGGATGAAAATTCACAGGCTTCCAAAAAAAATAATTCATCTCTACGCGCAGATTCTATAATTAATTGATTGAGGGGCAGCAAACGGAGGGACGGGTTCAGTAATTTGAATGTAAAATATGGACACCTTTCATTACATAATACCATTAATTTTGCGCATAGGAGTAAAATTGTAATTGTATCATACTCCAAAATGAATATGCTTCTGGTTATTCAATTAATGGGTTGCATTGGTGCACCTGTAATGACAGAGGCCAGATGGAGGCAACCGAGCGCGGGCAAATGCCGAATAAATACTAATACTGATATCCGCGGGTAATGTTGGAATTTCATATGGAAATCGCTAATAGTTTGTTACAATGTAAATGGATAATAGCTTCGGGCTAACGATTAATTACGGGGTTTAGCACATAATTGTGATGATTGATATGGATAAAAGTCTTGTGTGGTTATTATCAGATTGACCGTCATTATTGTTATAATGCGTCATTTAACAATCAAACTGCTTCTCAAATCCTTTTTATCCCTTTTGGAAAAGATGTACATCATAATTTTTAATTTCTTACGCAGAGGAAAAACCCAATGAAAATTATGGAATAAAAATTATGAAATGCTGAATTTCTATGTGAGTTCTCCATAATTTTTCTGTAACATCATGTACCGATGACTAAAAACTCAAGTGAAAATCTTGATTCATTCCATAATTGTTCTTGCACCGACTATCCGCCTCAGAATAGTAATCGGTCTTTTGGGTTGAGAATTACTTGGAAATTAATTACTGCTTTTGATGTAGTGTTTCTTAGGTTATTAAATTGTAAAGTTCTTCAGTGAACGGAAAAGTTACCACCAAAAGCAATCATTTACTGTAGATCAACTTGATAACAGAGAATAAATCTAATACGATGACTGAAGTAATTGGAAAGAACTACAAAAGAGCATTGAATTCACTCAGCCAGAGGAATTGAAAAATCCCAGATAAATAAATTCCCGAAAAAGATGGCTTTCATTGAGTGTAGAGGGACTGCCACCACACGATTCGCTGCTGTAGCTTGTTATTTTCACACTCAAAGGCGGAGAGGCAGTAGCGGAGATCAGAGCGCCTGTGGGGCGAAAGAAAAGCAAAAAAAAATACAGAGGAATCCATTGAACCAGTCCCATGCTGACATAACAAGGGGTTCCGCATGTGGCACCAGGGTGGATTGGACAGAGCAATTTCTTCCTTTGAGGTTCAGGGGGAGACGGATTCGAGGTGCTCTCCACCCATTGCCAAACTCAATTGACACAAAAGTGACCATCAGCCTGCGGTCGCAGATATCGCAGGAGCTTCACACACTTTGGCTTACGATCTTTTCCATTTTTTTATTCTCCAGTGGGTGAACTAACATCGATATTGCAATCCTCATGGAAATATATAAGGGTGCTGGGGTAATCATTTTTGCATCAGGATCACCAATTTTTCACCAGGAAAGTTAATTTTGGTACAAGCACATCACGAAGAACTTTCAACTGAATTCATCATGCAAAATACACCGAATTCTTCTGTCCGTGTAAAGATTGTTGGAAATATTCGCAAAATTTCTGGCTACTGGAAAATGAGATGTTGAATTATCCACCCAAGAGTCCGGAGAAAACCAACAATAATAAATTCTCCTCTCGTTTGATAAGTTAAGAAGTATAGTACGAAGCCGTCTGACTTCATACCGAGGGTATCATAAACAACAACACTGGAAGGGTTAAATCTTGGCGTTAAATGGATACAGGGCTGAGAAGTTGCTCGAGAAACTTGGAGACTATCGTAACGTCTCTCATAGCCATCAGCGTTTATGTTTAAAATGCAATGCCCAGAGTAAAATAGTTGATGGGGAAAGGGGGTTCATTGTGCAAATTGTGTACACTCCTCATGTGTTATACCTTTGCCTATTCTTCTTCCCTGGAAACTTGAGACTCGGAAGCACTTTAACGATGACGCAAGGAGTTGGAACTAAGGAGAGCAACTAATTCTCCAGACGAAAATGCGGATGAGGAATGAAGAATTAACCGTTCATATACATTTGCATGGTGAAGTTTTAAAGGAGTTATGGCTTGACGAAAGCTGTAAAAATTGTGATTATTCTAGTTTTCGTGAGCGCTTTATTTTGTCGGCGATGCAAATGATCTTCATTTGCAAAATGACCAAGTTTTCGCGAGGAAATTATTTCATACAGAACAGGCAGAAGCTTATTCATGTTCTTTATGGCCTCATCATTCTGCGTCTCTCGTAATGCGGGTAGAAAGAATTTTCAGGAGTCATACCATGAGTGCCAAGAAATTATCAGATATTTCCCGATGACTTGCCCGTGTATTATCAATACAGTAAATTAATTCTGGAGACTATAAACATTTATTGAATAATAATATTATGCTCCAACATATTTTAAATATGTTAATTATAAATTATAAATGGAAGTTGGTCTACATGGGAATGATCATCCCAAGAAGATATTCTTCTCGTAAACCATATCAGAAAGCTATCAACTATTAATATCATTTTTTCATAATTATTATAATTCATTACTATTATTATCATTGTTATTTATATTGTTTTAACCAATTTGTCGTCATTGCATCGAAAAATTGAAATTTAAAATATTACTAATTTCCCATATATTAATATCTTTACATAATCTAAGTGCCACACATAAAAGTAAAACATAAAAATAGTCACTATTTGAATAATGATTACTTATATTTATCTAATGCAATCTTTTTTCATAAAAAATTAGTAAACAATGGTATATTTTCAGTCTTACAACTCTGTATAGGACCCCTTATTAGAACATTGCGGTCAGTTGCAGAAGAATTCTTCGTGAACCACTTCACCCGGTATGTCACTTGCACATTTTCAATGGCTGTATATGTACCTAGATGTATAGTACGCGGAATAGCACCCCCCTAAACTGTCAAATTTTATCCTCAACCATTGTCTCCGGAAAATTACAGTGCACAACTGCATGGAGGGGCTTCACCACCACGCATTTTCCCAACTTGATTAACACCGACGACACCGGTCAACGATTATAGTCGCGCATTTTGCCTGGGCAAACTGGTTGAGATTAGTTTAGGAGTACACTGGAATACACTTCTAGCTGACGTCGTGATAATGCCCTCGTGGACACCGTCTGCGAATTCGATATAGCTCGTTGGGGTCATTCGCGTTGAAATGGCCATTATGCGAAACACAATCACCGAATTGAGGGTGGAAAGGGGGTGGTTGAGTTTCATTGCTCATTTCGCCGAAATGTCCTCGCTCGAGTTTGTTGATTTGATATTTCTCTCTAAAAATTACGATATCAGGGGATTAAATATTTATCCAGAGGACAAGTCTCGGAGTCATGAGAATGCATGTTAATTCATTGAAGTCATTGAAATCATTCCACCGAATTCCACTCACAAAATCAAATTCAATTACAAGTAAAACCTTTAAAAGAATTGAAGAAAATTGTTTTAAAAATTTTATTTATGTTAAATGACAATTGATTTGTCAATGAAGGCATGAATTTTCATGCTCATTGTGAAAATTTAATATGAAATGTAAATCTTCAATATATTTTCAATAGATTTAACATTCAGGTCAACTATTGCTTGAATTTCCAAACTTTTTACCATCTGCTAAGCAATACATCGACTTGAAAATCGAAAATTATTACAATAGTCAAGACCTTACATGATTGGGCAATGAAGAATTGTTCTTAATTTCAAATAGTTCTACTTTAAATGTCAAATGTATTTTTTCTAGAGTGTGCCACCCAATAAGAGAGTGAGTAGCTCTTCGTACTTATCGAACTACCACTGGAAAATATATTTTTATTGCTCCCTGTTGTCTGAAAAATTCTATTTGTTTTTAGTTTTGTCTCCGTACTGAGGGTAACTCGGACATTTACGAGCATGTGTCTACGGTAGTTTCGAATGCGATAAGGGTCAGGGACATTATACAGATTTGTCAGTCGGATTGGTTTTACGATTTTTCCCGACGCCTCTATCTCCAACGAAGGGAACACTGTTGTTTTGCCACTTGCGTTTTTCTTCTCCTCAACTTTTTCTCTCCAACCCTCTTCTTTCGTTTTATTTCCATAATTTAATTATCTCATGTTTACGGTTGTTCGGGCTCCTGTGGGTAGAGAGACATCGGCCGTATAACGACTAACATAAATCCCTGGTGAGAGATATCGCATTTGGCACGGGCGACCCGACTTTTCCTCAGTTTACGGAAATTCAACCCCCATAAAACGTTGACGCATCACGACCTCACTTTCCACGTTATAATAATATAAAATCCTTTTAATATTCGATTAAAATTTTTTTGCCAAAATAAAACTCTATTAGATATCCGCGTGGCATTTCACTTTGCTATTTAAATCCAATTCAACATTTAGTCGACATTTATTTTAAGCGGAAAGCCACTTCCGGCTAGTATTCGAGTGTTTTCAGCAAATGGAAATACTACATTCTCTGCAAATCATGGATAATATATTTGAGGTGGCAAAAATAATTTGTTCTCTTAGGACAATCTTTACATGACAGCTTCCAATATAAATAGATCAGGGCTTAATCAAAAGAAATATTCTCCCTGTTCCCAAAAAATACGAATGAACTTAATCCAAAATCATTTATTTCATCTCAGAAAGTTATCCTATTCCTTTCGAAAATTTGGAATGCAATAGTTTTTATGGAATATTTAAAAACAAGTTGATATCACTGACATTTTTTCGATATCATAGCAGAATTAAAAAATTGCGAGTAGCCCACGGCCCTTCCGCTTCCGCCAATTCCCACCCATCTAAATTCAATTACACCATTTATTTGATTCGAATAATTCCTTTTTCACGCGATTAAAATTAGTCTGAGGGTAACAAAGACAGCATGTTACGAACCGGAAGCAGCGGCTCGTCAATTAGTGCCTGAAAATCCCGCAGAATAGCCTCAGCACGTGTTATCCACCATAAATTCAATGAAATAAAGTAAAAAGGGCAGATTCTCATATGAGTCTTTGTACTGGGTAACGCATCGTTGGTCATCTCACCAGGTGGCAATTTGCCTGCCAACCGGAAGTGAAATTCCGATGTCTATCGATACCACGGATGCACGCACCCCTCAACCCCTATGAACATCAGAAATATATGGAAATGAGGTCACAAGAGTGAAGGGTGAGGGGTATTCCCTGAAAAAAAAACTATACACGTGAAAAAAAAAACGAACACCCGTGATAATAGAGGGGATAATTCCGTGTCCTGAGTTTTTTTTTTATTCGAGAAAAAAGCACCCTTCAAGAGATCACCTACCCCCCAAATAATAAAAAAAAACACTTGACAATGGGCAACATTAAATTAGGTCTAGAGTGTATTCCGTTTTTTTGGTAGATTTTTTTTCTGTTTGTGCGGCTGGGGTAATATTTTTTGAATAGATGATCTCATTATTGACCCATTGTTCGATTAATCTACATTTTTTATTCATGATTTTCCTACAAATTACCAAAATATTGATGGTGAGGGGAAAAGAACAGACTTCTGTTCCACTTATTCTAGGGGAAGGAAATTTTTTGTTTGAAACTCTTGAATTGATTCCGCAATCTGTTTCGTGATCTTTTTTATATTTTATTGATGAGAAATTAATTGAATTTCTAAATATAGATTTCAAGATCCTGCATTTAAAGAGAAAAATTTTCTATATCGAATTCCCTTATGAAAAAAATAAGGGGTTTCTCATTTATTTTGACTCCGATAAAAATAGAATTAAAACTAAAATTAATCGATTGAAGCTCTTGATATCGAAAGTTTCACCATCTATGTATCTCGTAATGAATTATTCGATACATAGAAAATCAATAGCAATAACAAATTTCAGAAGAAAAATTTACTTTGTATGTTTTTCATGAGCTCAATACGATGGTAAGAGATCAATTGGATTATCTCTTGATACGAGTATATCCATAACTATCATAGTACTAATATCCCTTTTAAAAAAAAGCATGTAACGTTTTTTGTCAGCTTTTTTGGCGCTATGCATATCAAAATATATCTATATAATATGATATATATATATATATATACATATAATGTCTGATGTGTATTTTAATCTATTATATATATTATGTATTTTAATCTAATATATATATTATGTATTTTAGTCTAATATATATATATTTCTTTTGAAATTATTAGGTTAGATTTCCTTGTATACTGGCCTGGTGGAACACCGTGACGAGGGTTTTCCTAAAAATATATATATATATATATAAATTATATTAATTTTATATATATTAATTTTTTTTTATATAATAATATTTAATATTTTTATTTTCATTTTATATTATACTAAATTTATATAATATAATATATAAATTTAATATAATTTATTAAATTTTAAATTATTTTTTATATAAATTTTTAGACTTTTTTCTTTCTTCTTTCTTTATGAAATCAAACTTTATATTTGATACTAAAAAGAAATTATATTATTATTCTCCTTCTCATTAAATTGTAACAGAATTATTAAATATGTAATTATGTCATGGACAATTTTGGGCGCTAACGGATTAATTCTCCATGACGGGATCTAGTCGATATAAAATGGAGAAAAATGAGGCAATTATTCAAGTTTAGGTGATAGAAACCTATCGGTTGTGGATTCGCCATGGAAAATAGCGAGGTTCCCCTCCCGCCTTCCACGCAATTGTGACGAAATAGTGTATTTATGCCATGTATAATCCCCCCATTCATAGAATAGCCGGTGAATCCATCAATGCCGGAGCATTACCGGTTTCATTTTCCTACGTCGATGGATAGACACAAAGCCTTAAAAAACTCGGTGATATTCACTCCAAACTGGCTATGTGTCCGGCTTGGTGACCCACGGGGAGAGGATATCGCTCAATTTTTTATTCTCAACCCCTCTATGATCCCCGATAAGGCATAAGGATAAGGGAATGCCAAAGGGATGAGTTTGTCGGTTCTCTCGGTGGACTGAATATATTTCTTTCTCTCCCACTTCCGGTCAACCAAACGAGCGCCATTGAAATTCTAATGCGACAGGTTATAATCGATGACCATTTCTCTTCTCTATTCGTATGCTAAAAAATAACGCAATAAATCTGAAAATAAATGTTTTCAAAAAATGCAATGAATTCTTATATCCCATGGAAAACTATTCTCTCTTTTATATTAATATTATTAATAATAAAAATCAGATCTAGGTAATTTTATCCCGGGAAATTCATCCCAAATAGATTAATCCCAAATAAATTTGTAATAAGTAACACATTTTAGAAAAATAATCCGGAACGAAAAAAATTAAGTGAATCTCAGATAATAATTTATTGAACTAGCGAAATGAAAATCGTGCAGGATATAAATATGTATCGTAACACAAGTAGAAAAAGGACAGATCTGTAACAGTTGAATTTAAAAAAATTAACATTTACAAATTTTAATTCATGTTTCAATCCATAATAACATAATGGTCATACGAAAATTTGGACCAAACCATTATTATTATTATTATTTTATTTTTTCTAACATTGCACGATTTTTATCAGACTTTCCCTTGCTAGCCTGAAATATTTTCAAATTAATGCCTGTATATTCCTCCCTAATTTTAAAGCACTAACAAATCTCAAGTACTTAAATTTCGTAGTTTATACTTTAACTGGTAATTTAACATACATAATTTTCATTTCTCAAGTTGTAACTATTTCCTGGAAATCTCACATCTATTTGCGGTATTTCCATTTTATTGCGCTACTTTCCCGTACTCACGACATCCATTTCACCATGACGAAACCGAGAAAGTCAATATTTTGAAGTTTCTATTGAATTCCTTTCCGCTGAAACAAAGAAATTCATTTTCAATCAGTCCCAATGGGCAAAGACGAGTGTCATTTATCCAACGCAATAAACAGAGAATTGCTATGAAGCACGCTGGCATCAAGTCACACCTCTGCTATCACCGAGAAAAAGGAGTATGTGGATGTACATCGTAACTCGGTCTCTCTCTCTCGGATGATTGCAAGGGATAAAAGTCGCAGGGTGTGACTGATAGTTCTTGGGCAATAGGAGCAACTGAGAAAGGAAAACAGTGTGGAGAAAGCGGAATGAAAGGGACTCGCTGTATTGAGGGGTGATATGAAGGCGAAGAGACAACAGAACCGGAGAAAATACGAGAGGGGCTGAATTTGGTGAAGAAAGTGAGGTTGGTATCCTTAAATTTGTCTCAGCACAATCTCCTTTGTATCGAATGGTCCACAGACAACGTCACGACATCGTTACATTCCTTTCGATTTCATTTCGTCGAACATCTGATACTTCGGTCTAAATGCCAAGATGATACCGTTGACATGAGTATGCAGAGGAAAATGCTTCGGTTTTCGGGCTCCTCCAATTTTCTCTATTACCTATTTCCGGAGAAAATCCTTGATCAAGAATTTCATCTGTTTACGGAATGATCGTACGGTTTCCGAGGAGAACGGCGAATTGGTCCAGCGAGGATTATTACTCAAGGGGATGATCATAGGGTCGAGTACTTCCAGCAATATTAATTCCCAAGTTATCGTATATGTAGTTTATTAATTAATTAGGGACTGCTGAGTGTTTGAGGCGGATATTTCGGGAATTATTGCATAATTGGAGCCGCTTTACGGCTGGTTGAGTATTTTATTTCAAATTACATTATACATAAGGGGTTTATGATTTATTCCAGTGAAAAAATTTAGGAGAACTACTTTATTCGTTTCAGAATTTCGAATATCAATCCGTTTATTGGGAAAAGGATTCCAACTGGCCGCACACCGATTTATATCTTATTTTTCCCTGTGTATGCAACATAAAGTTTTTCATAAGAGTTTCTTAGAATCATAAAATATTTTTGGGAGGTTATTTGTTTACTATATCTCGTTTATTGTAAGCGAATTCTGTCTCTGTATATTGATCCGAAATTCTGTTATCAATGAGAATTACTTATGATTCCGCATGGAAGCATTCCAATAATCGTTCGTCATGATCGAGTTTCAAGATGGGGACAATTATGTTATTAGTTTTTTGATAATTTGCAACAGTATTGATGTCGGTATGCTGGGTGCGATTGGTTCAATATTTTCCCAAGGTTGCCTCAATATTGGTAAGACTAAGAGTAATTCACAAATAAACTTGAATAACTCGAACAATATTCATTCTAATAATCCGAAAAAGATAGGATTCTACTGAGTAAAGAAAGTATTTCCTTCTCACTTTATTTCCTTTTAAAATTCCTTTTTTAATATTACATGAAATGCATAACCATCGGGAAATATATTGCTGATTTATTATCACATGATCGAATCATAAGAAATCATAAGCAATACGCCACCGATTATTTATAATAAAATCGCGAAATTAACTGCGTTGTATTTTTCTTTCATCATTTGATTAAAAAAGTAAAATGGTTTTTCATCTATCAATGAACACTAATCAATTGAAAAATATTCACAGAAAATCCGATAAAATCTTTTGTATGACTGTCGATCCCCACGTCACTTATTCACCCAACATTTAATAATAATAAAGTGTTGGTTTTCCGTGTGGATGGACAATCAATGGGTCATCGAATCATGGTTGAATGTGATGGATAGCTCAAAAGCCCGGATCCTCCCACAAAACGTCAATTTACCAAAGATATAATTCACTTTTATCCCAGGTGTATGTGGCTGGGAAAAGCCCCATTTGAAACAGTACGACGGTATTAATTAATTTTGAGCGATGCTTAATCGCATATTTCCCACATCGACGGAGCCACGAGAGTATTTCGGCGGGTGAATGGATTCTGTATTATATAGAAACGACTGGACTCCCAGTAATGAGTGTGTGTGACTCGTGGCGCGTGTTACTCTGTAATTAGTGTGTACGAGATAATATGCTAATGCTTTTTAATTAGACCGTGTGTGTTTGTGTGTGAATCCAACTGAGGACGAGTTCTCGGGGATTAATATCAGATCATATCGGATATATACTAGAGGAAAAATTATCTACGTTTATACAATTTCATTTGAAGTAATATTATATTTAAATAAATCATTTCATCTACTGTGAATATAGACGGAAGTTTTAAACATTTATTCATTGAAATCTGAGGGCTAGAAATGAAAGTTATTAAAATTAAACATTGTGACAATTTTGTTAATTACTGTCTCGATTTCGCAATTCATTGAATATTTAAATGAATTTATTTTCGGCGTCGGCTCTTGTTATAGGTTTTTACTTCTTCACGTGAATGCGGAAAAATTGATACGGTTACCGCAGCTAAACGACTTTGTCTAAATTAAAATAATAATGATAACTAGTGGGGCGATATCGAATCATTATCGAACGGAAGATGTGTGACCCATCGAAACCGTGTAAAATCACATCATTATAAGAATAGAGGGCGTAGCAATCTGAGCTACCTCAGCCCCCTTGACAATGGGAGGGGCATTAAGCCGACAATGAAAACTAACAGAAATAAGGAAGGACCGCCCCACTCCTATACCTGAAGATTTGGACACCGATGCTACGGTCCTAGAGGCAGAATCACAGAATAATGGAGACGAAAGTCGACCCCCACAATGCAATGATTCACTCATTGTTTTTATAAATTGTGGAACGAATATAGAATTTGAAAACGTCATGTCATGTGGGATTTCAGAGATTATTTTTTGATTTATTAAACTGATTTTTCGGGCCACAATTAAGGGTTTCAGATTTTACCAGGAATTCGAAAAAAGAAAATAGTATATTATGCAACACGTGCGTAATATATTTTTTGACTCGTGGGGGGTTTGTAACACGAGCCGAAGGCGAGTTTTACAATCCCACGAGTCGAAAAATATATTACGCACGCGTTTCATACAAAATTTTATGTCATCGCGCCCGGAATCCGCGATTTAACCGAGCGAAGCGAGGTTAGAATCGCGCGATTACGGGCACCGATGGCATAAAAACAAGTATAAAGAGGAAAAAAATGCAAATGTTCGACTTACAGTGGTGATTTTAAATGGTACGCGAGAATCACTCAGTGTGTAGTTCTTGGCGAGGCAGTGCCGGTGATGATTGTTGAGAGAATTCGGCAGGTGGTTGGTCTATAATAAGTAGGCTGAGCCGAGGCGTAGAGGTCTCGACCGGTTGGGCGTATCTTCTCAGATAATTTGGGCGTACGTTGACGGGTTATGAGGCGGAGTTTGGCTGTTTTGTTGCTAACTGAGCTTAATATTGCCCAAATTTGGAAATTTCACCCAGGAAGTAGGTCGGTTGCACCCTGTTGCCTAGAAATACGTTGGAGAAACTTCATGTCGATACTGACTTGGAGATATCTAGAGATTAGCAATGGCTCTTGGTGAATATTAGTGAAAACTGAGAGTGAGACTGAGACTAAAGGGGTTAAAACCAAGATTGACACGATGATCATCGATGGCTGTGGCTGTTATGGACTAGACCTAAGGCTTGAAATTGAGAAATGAAAAATTTTCAAAAAAGTATCAGAGGAGCATAAAAATGGAGGAGGTATTCACTGAAATTTGAAAATTCGAAATTTTTGAAAAAGTATCAGGGGCGCATGAAAATCGAGGAGGTATTCACTGAAATTGAAAAGTTAGAATTTTTCAAAAAAGTATCAGGGGAGCATGAAAATCGAGGCGGTATTCACTGAAATTTTCTAAATCGAAATTTTTGAAAAAGTATCAGGAGAGCATGACAATTGAGGAAGTATTCACTGAAATGTGAAAATTCGAAATTTTTGAAAAAGTATCAGAGGAACATGGAAATCGAGGAGGCATTCACTGAAATTGAAAAATTTAAAATTTTCAAAAAAGTATCAGGGGAGCATGAAAATCGAGGAGGCATTCACTGAAATTGAAAAATTTAAAATTTTCAAAAAAGTATCAGGGGAGCATGAAAATCGAGGAGGTATTCACTGAAATTTGAAATTTCGAAATTTTTCGAAAAGTATCAGAGGAGCATGAAAATCGAGGGGGTATTCACTGAAATTGAAAAATTCGAAATTTTCAAAAAAGTATTAGGGGAGCATGAAAATCGAGGACGTATTCACTGAAATTTGAAAATTCGCAATTTTCCAAAAAGTATTAGGGGAGCATGAAAATCGAGGACGTATTCACTGAAATTTGAAAATTCGAAATTTTTGAAAAAGTATCACGAGAGCATGAAAATCGAAGAGGTATTCACTGAAATTTGAAAATTCGAAATTTTTATAAAAGTATCAGGGGAGCATGAAAATCGAGGACGTATTCACTGAAATTTTAAATTTTTCGGAAAGTATCAGGGGAACATGAAAATCGAGGAGGTATTCACTGAAATTGAAAAATTTTAAATTTTCAGAAAATAAAATTTACCCAGTCCATTGGTCCCTCTGAGAGCGGGACTGCTATACTGAATATTATAGTGAATATTGTCAGAGGAGTAACCTCGGCCGTAACCCCCACTCTCCGAAATCCCCACTTGTGGCCGTGTTCCCCACCAGTCGAACCGAACAAAACCGAAGTTACTCCTTTGGTAATATTCAGTATAATATTCAGTATACCAAAGAAGTAGCTTCGGTTTTGTTCGGCGCGACTGGTGGGGAACACGGCCACAAGTGGGGACTTCGGAGAGTGGGGGTTACGGCCGAGGTTACTCTGACAATATTCACTATACTGAGGCAGTTACCGAGTCGGCTGACGGGCAGACACCCCACCATTGGGTGCGGCCCCCTCTTTCTCTTGGGGTGCAGTACTACGATGCCGCTGGGGTCATTCCAACCCCCAGAACTGAGCCTCTCCTTTAGTCAATCCTCTTTGGTGTCAATCGTGCCTCTTTTAGAATGGGAAGTGGGGGTCAATTTTGTCGGCACATACTTAGCACCAGCGAAGACAGCATTATGGAGACTTTCCTAGAACAATATCTCGTCCTTCCTTACGACGCCCGGCAGTCAGCATCCGGAGGGATCCCTCTATTTATTATTTCCTCCAGAGAAATCGGTGGCCTATTTATTCGTCATGAAATACGCGATCCGCGACACCGAAATGGCACCCAGAAAAATGCTCCTCGCCACAAAAAATGTTAGAAGGGACACGTGAGAACCTGTCGGGATGGATACAATTTAAAAACATTAAAAATTGGCAGTACAGAATTAATATGCAATGCAGAAAAGATAATATTCAGAAATTTCTACCATAAAAGCGAAACAATAATTACTCAAAGCTGAGGTGAAATTACAATTTTTTTGTATAATATTCATCTAACATCGTGTAATTTTTACTCAAAGTAAATTTTAGTAGAAAATTCCTCGCCAGAGTTGTCAAATTCCAGAAAATTCTTAATTGCACAGCCTTAGGGAGGGAATTAAAAGTGCCTATGATTCTCTATAGAACGTAATATGATCCCCATGATTTATCGCCAGTTTGACCCGAGTGATGTCAACCAACTACCAACGAAAGCCGCCATCTGTTCACAGGTATCGAGACGAATCTGTTCATACGTATATCGTTTAACCCGATGTAATGTCGAGGGCAAGTATATGTAAAGTTGGCGTGACCGTCGTCAAAGGCCATTGAGGATCGGAAGAAAGAATGAAAAATTTTGCCGATAAAACGTCCAAACCATTTCCGCATATGAGATTCCTGAGGAATGATAATCTTTACGTACGTGTGACTCTTTATCGAAATGAGGGAAAATATGATAATGATAATTAAAAAATGTATAAAAAGTGTAATAAACCAGAGCTTTTTAAATAGGTTCAAGCCAGGATCATAAACTCGGTATCTCTCGAATAAGGACGACGTTCACTATCTCCATTTCTCATTCTGTACCCGTGGACTGCACATTTTTTTTCTCGCACAGCTTCCCTCCCGAGTTTTAATGGGGACAATTAAAAGCTCCGGGTATAACGCTCGGACAAAACTAATTTTCGAGGAGACGGTTTTATTAGCTTAACGCTCTCTCTTTGTTTCTTTTCCACTGAATTCTGCAGATTTTTCCATGTTTATTTACTCGGACTTGGGTAAATAATTCATGAGGAGTCGACAAATGCTGGTAATTATTTCTTCAATTGATGAAAGAACTAAATTTTTTTAAAAGCCTGGAAATCTTTGGGGAACATTCGAGGAAATTCCTGGAGACGCAGTCAAAATGAGAATTTTAGGGGAATATTTAGAGGAAAGCCTTGCTAAAAAAATATGAAATTTTATAGACAGTGGACTTACGGTCTTTTGGATACTGACAGTGAATAGTTTGTAGGGGAACTACACAATTTCAGAATTCTCGGAAAATTTTGGAAAATTTCAGAATTCTACAGCCCACGAAAACTGGAATTTCCCAATTCATTCCCATTTCAGATTTAATTTATATTAATTAATATATGTTATCAAACTCCATTGAGTTTCCAGGAAAATGTAAAATTTCACAATTTTTTTGGGATTCGGTAAAAAATACAAAAGCTCTACAAGGCAAACCATTCAAAATTAGCGTATAAATTGAAATTAAATGGTGTAAAAAAGAAAAATAACAAAATATTCACCTTACAGTGGTGGGTTTATAGTGATATGATCCGGTCTTTTTAGGAGTGGTGAAGAGGTATACCTTCACCGGCCTTGACGGCGACTCGTCATTTGGCTGAGCGAATTGGCAGGTCGTCGGTCCAATAAGTTTTGCTTCATTTGAGGACCCGCAGAGTCCTTCAGTTGTTGACTCGCAGAGGAATTCGACGAATGCCGACGTATTATATTATGTAAGTCACTCGACATTACAACAAATCGTCAGTGTGGGAGGTGCATACACTGAGAGGAATATTCAATAAAAATTACGTGTATTTTCCGTAATTCTGGAGCGAAATATGATTGTCGGAAATTTTACGGAACTGTCACGTAATTTTTATCTAATGTCACGGAAATTTTCCGCGGTGTTCCGTAATTTTTATCTGAATTATCCGTGAAAAATAACGATACCGTCACTTAAATTTTTCAAATAAACTCCGTAATAGGTAAGTGAACTGAAAGTTCCGTAATTTTTACTAAATATTTCTCTCCGTGTATTAGCAATTATTACCGCTACCTGAGTTGAGAGAATTGGCTGATCGTCGGGTCAATTAGCTGGTTGATTTAAGGTGTTGAAGACCCAATTGTTTGGGCGTGGCTCTCAGAGGAATTCGACCAGCGCCCACATATTAAATGATGTAAGCCACTCCGCGTTACTTCAGCGAACCGCAATTGTATGTAATAACTCAATGCCAATTACCGATGACTTTAGCAAAACTTCCGAGGATAAAGAGCTCTTGTTAAGCGGACCGCACTTGGCGATACTTTGAATGTCGATTACTGAGGACTTGATCGACTTCTGATGCTAGACTAGAACTGATTCTGAATTCTTGAATTCTGCCGGTTTTTTTGGGACGAATTGGGGCATCTATGTACACTGTGAGGAGCTATCTAAGATCGTCACGTATTTTGGTTCCTAAGATGTCCGTTTTTTGGGAATTGCCATTTCGCCGAGTAATCTGTGATGATAGCTCTGTAGTCACCTAATCTTCTACTGGCGCTATAGCACGTGGCAAAGAACTCACGATAGTTCAATCCTCTTTCGAATGGAAGCATAAAAATTGCTGAAGATGGTTTTAATATTCATTAAGAGAGACGGAACTATGTAAGGCTTTTCCTGGAATTGTTTTTTGCGGGTTTTTTGCCGGAGATAGCCCGTGGCCTCGAGAGCGGCAGGCGCGTGGTTATCAGCATCCAGAAACGTCTATTCATTTATTTGTACAAATACGCGATCCGCGACAGCCGGAAATAATAGCGATAGCCGTTGTATCGATAAATGAGCGTTTTGCTAATTTATTAGCACAAATAATTGCACTGTATATACTGAAAGAGCAATTCCGTATTAGCATCAACTGCGCATAAGTACATACTGATTATGGAGTGCTCTGTAATTGTCATATTGGACTTTTACTCTGACTTGTGAATTGCGGAACCTTCGCGTGATATTTTCCTCAGTGTGTAAAGGGGTCTTTGAGTCATGAGGTGAGTCAATCTGGTCAAAATCGAGGGCACGTGACAGAATGGATTGATTTACCTGAAGCTGTCCGTTCCGCCTTGAATGATCTTAGCTCCCTTCCCTTGTCTGATCGACCCTCTGGCCTTTAGCTATTACTCCCTCCCAGTCACGTATCCCATCCCATCTATACACAATAGTCCTCCCTTTCCTCCCAACACGATATCTGTACATGCACGTAACCTATGTCAGAACATCCATGTCCACTGTTGGGGAACACAACCGTGTGAGAATCACGTGGGCGTGACGACACGGACGCCTGTGTATGTACCTCCAGGGATGGTAAATGATTTTTATCGGATGTAATCTGTAATTGGTATCGAATTATTACGGATATCTACAGGGGGCCAGATGGTAAAAACGGTGTGAATTTTTTCGTGTTCTTATAATTAATGGTAGCGAGGGCGGCCGGGTGGATTAGTGCGATGAGTTAAATTAATTAAAGAGATTGTAATGGAATTGTTTTATTCAATTTTAGGTGGTTAAGGCTTTTATGCTAATAGGATGAAAGCAGTCGTCTCGGTTCAATTTAGGTATTTGTCATACAACGAAAAGCGTGAGAATGAATTATAGGTTTGAGGAGGTGGAATTTTGTTTTAAGAAATCGTCAGCATTTAGTACAATCTATGCATAAATAAATTGCCATTTTCAATATTGAATGGAGTTTAAATGAATGGAATGAAATCGATCGCTTCGTAATTGTGTAATTATGCGAGTATCGATTAAATTATTATTTCTATCTCTTTTCATTCTAATTCACTCCTATGTTTCATTGTCGCTCTCTACATATCTCTTCCAGGAATTCAGGTTTAAATTGAATAATTCTTTGATTGAGGGAGAATTTCTAATAATTTTTCATTACATAACATTTTTGTAGTTCACAGCGTTATTTCAACGCAACAGGTCAATCCGCCATTTTCTTTCTAACCATATTCTACTTAAACTCTAGTTTATTTGAACACATTTTCTTTACGCAGAAATATAGTGTCTTGCTTTCACTGTCCTAATTATTTTTTATAGTTATATAATTAATTATAGTTATATGTTCAAAGTCTATACAAGAAAATAATTAAGAATATAAAATAATATAGAATATAGAATTCAAAAACTGATGAATCAACCTTTTTTTAATTTTCGGTGCCAAATTTTCACAACAAAATAAATTCGTTAATAAAGAATTATCTAAAAATGTCGTGTCACTTTGACGTTATAAAATACTTCAAATTTTTTTCCAACGTAATTTTCTAATGATTCACCATTTGCACTGTACGTGCGTGCAGATCTATTAGAGTATAAAAAATGGAATGGGTGACGATTGATTAGAAATTAATGAGAATTTTTTGTGATGAACGATTGTATGATGTAATCCTGTCCAGGTCAAGAGCTGGTGATCTTCAGACGCGTCCAATTTCTCATCTTCTCAACGCGGAATTATCCCGGGATCGAATGTACTGTCACGTTTTTTGTCCTCGTTGAAACGGTTGAATGGTTTAGCCTCTTGGATGACTCCACCTGCGTCACCCCAGTCGAGGATAGTAACTCGGGTTTATTTGCGTGCGTGGGTAGTCAGAGCTCAGATTGATTCCAGGCGGGTCGTTGTAGTCTGTCCACGCCAGGGGATTACTCTCTGAGTTCAATTCCGATGTCAAAGGGATTCTGCAGAGCTCTATTTAGCAAAAGAATTTCAATAATGAAAATTATCACAAAATCCAACCAAGTGGGAAATTGCCGCTATTCGAATACGGGGATAAAAGTCAAGCAAAGAACACTTTGGAGTACTTGCCACAGTAAGAATTATAATTAAAAACTCACTTTGAGTCTCTAGCGTCGAGAGGGTTTGATACAAAATTGAATAAGTCACTTTATTCACGAAAAATACAGAAGAAAAATGAATTTCTCTCATATTCTGATTTTCTGGGGGAAAAATCACTTCACTCTTGACCGAGACAGAGATAAGTGCCAATTTTCTTTGCGTGAGAGTTAATCAACACATCAACGAAAATGGCAGTGGAATTTTCAATAAAGGGGAAAGAGGGGAAAGAAGGGAAGAGTGGGTGTGGCCCTTAAATATGCAGTGATTATGAAACTGAAATATTAATACAAATATTTTTTTCTCGAGTTCAATTGAAAGAAAAGAAATTTATAGTAGTTTTATATAGTTGGATTCTCCGGATTTACTTCCCCTACAGCCCTATGCATGTACCTAATACCGGCAGCCTACTATTTAGAAAATCGTGAAAATGTTGAAAAATCAGGCATTAATTTCCCTGAATTCTCAATCCTTTAAAAATTAAATTGTATTTCACACAGCAATACAATTAATCACTCATAATTTAACATGGAAACCCCAATTTTTCAAAATTTATATGATAAAAGACATATATTAAAATGAAATTCACCCTCGCGTTATTGAAATTCGGATGACTTTGTGACAGAAATATCAAAAAGTTTCCAGCAGTACAATTGCTTTGAGAAAAGTATAATTTTTTTTTGTTGCAACTCGTATATGGTAAGAGGGAATCTAAGCTGTCACAAAAATAGCGGAAGCATGTATTTTCCAGAGTATTTTTGTGTTGTTCATCCCTTCAGCAGTTCGAGTCGCGCTCGATTGGCCGCCAGTCCGAGAGCGTCATGTTACCCAAGTGTTGGCGCCGAGTTACGAAATTACATCGATAAAAATGCAATGAAAACGTAAACGAAAGGGCTGGGACCATGAAGGTTCAGGGGGTGGAGAACGACAGAGGGATGGAACTAGTTTACGGATGATAGGCTGGTGTGAGGCGAAAAAATAAGCGTTGGATTTTTTTTACGACTGTCACTTGCATTCCCCAATTCTCAACTCCCCGCAGTAAAACGAGGAAAAATTCTTTCTCCTCTATTTTATTATCAAAATATTGTCCTGGGAAATTTAACTCGACGGGTTGTGATAAAAACCCTTCAAATGTTGATGAACTAACCATCCGAAAAGCACTGCTCGGTGAAGCGTGCCTCATTTAATGTTTTCTCCTTTTATTTCACCCTGGAACAGCTGGGGGTAGTCTTTCGAAAAATAATCACGGATGTCAGACTCAATTGAATGATCAGGTGTCGGTGCTCCTTAATACCCGAAATTTCGTGCTAGAGGGGGCAAAAGAGGGTTATGTACACGGAGAGAAATATTCACTAACTAATAATTGGGGGAATCATATGGGGGCACATGCAAAAAATCTATTAATAAAATCTATAACAATATATGCAACATAGTCTTCATGAGTGCTTTTTCATTTTATAATGAACGTACATAAATAAATAAATAAATAATAAATTTTTAATAAAATTCAATCCACAAAAATGAGGTAAAAAAACATTTTTTTTATTTCATTGTACAGGTATTTTATTTATATATCAATTTTTTTAATAAGAAAAATTCATAAGCTACTTATAGTCGCTTTTTGTGACATCTGAATTTTGGAATCACTTCGCGGCAGAATTGATGTAATCGCGGGAGAATTGATGTAATCCGAAACAGGGAATCGTTTTCTAGCAGTTTTATAGGATAAAAGAGAATAAATCTGAAGCGTTTAGTGATTTCTCAAGTTCATCACTCAAGAAAGTATGAAATTGTCACGTACTTTTATTCGAATAAGTCAAATCTCGAAGAAAATTTATTGACTTATCATGTCCCAAAAACATAAAATTCGTTAACACTCAGCAATTTTTATGAAGCTGACGTGTTATTTTTACGTTCTGTTCCGCAAAATTTCGCAATCGTTGGTGAAAAATGACGAATTTCCCCTTGTTATCAGTACAGTGATGAGTCATCAAACTAGCGAGTAATTTTTACGGAACAAATAATAGAATTAATGTAGCGATTTCTACAGTTTCTTTTTCAACCCGCACTTGTCCTTCAACTTCATTTTACTCGGATTATGATTAAAAACGTAATTTTTTTTCACTCTGGGTACCGAATTGAGTTAGGAATCGTATCAATAAAGTATCCGGTGGTATAGTTTTCCATGGAGTGAGTTTTAGGATTTAAGAGGGTGCCAGTGTAATACAAGAGATCATCACAGGGGTGCTGATGGGGGCAGTCAAGTGTACGATAGAAGCCAAATTAATTCTGTAGATCAATTGATTGAGAACAGAATCGACAGTTGGCTGGAAGATATTATAAAGTAAATACATAATCGGGGGGCTTGTTAGGGATATTCATACTTGAGTAATTCAACGATTACATGCTACGCAAATCCGAAATCATGATGACTGATCAAATTGTTGAGATATTTTCAGTTATTTTGAAATACTTCAAAATATTTTACTGCACGGAAAAAATAATTCAGGAAAATTCCCTGAAATCACTCCGCCAACCTGAGTATTTACTTCAGTTCTCCATAATTTTTAGTTGCGTAATTTGTTATGAAATGACGATAGACCTGCGTTTACGATAGGGTTCCGTAATTTTTCGTCCATTTTTTTTTCTCCGTGTAGTGTTGAAAAATGCATAATTTTCCGAATCCTTTATTTCGCGGCACGTTTCGGAATTAAAATTCACGATATCAACGGAGTGAGGAGAAAGCCCTTGATTTTTAACGAACCACTTGGGAACCTCTTTCCAGGAAAATTTGAGTGGTTGGTAACCCGCTGGAGGTCGCGTATAAGTCCTCCGCGCAATCGATTCTGAGAGCCGGAGGCAGAAAATATCTCGAGGTCCTTATTTCCACGGATAATAAAAATGTTCTTTAGACGACAACAACGTACCTGAGGGAATACTTGTTCCCAATCAAATGTCGATGGAGCCCAGGATGAACAAGACATTAATTAAAATACACGAGGGATCGACAAAAGTTATCTCTTGAAAATGGTCTTATCATTGCATTGTCAACTATCATAACTATTCGCCAGAACGAAACTCCCATTCACACTTGAGCGATCAAGTATCCGTTGGCGAAACCTACCATCGTCCATCATTCGTCGACAAAACTCTAGCTTCTCGCCTCTCCAATATTTTTTTTTTCGAATGACCGATGGTCCCAAGGAAGTATTGAAAAATGAATTGGCCATCATGTCGAAATTCGGACGATTTACTCCCATTGCGCATCACCCGGCCATTTCCGCCATTTCGCGTCTCGAATCAATCCAAATAATGGAATAAAATACCCTCGAAATGATGTTATATCCGAGAAAAGGGGAGATTACATACGATTAGCAAAAAAAAAGCCGAAAATCTGGTCGACATTATGCACATGCGTGACCGGTGCACGCTTGGTGTGAAGCATAAACCCAAACGTACATAAACCTGGGGAAGCGTAAAACATAAAATGTGGAATGCAATGCAATTCCACACCAGTGACAGATGCTGTTTATTAACACGATGACGCGGATGTTCTCAGTTGATGGTATGTATGATTTGTTGATATGTGTGGGTTGAAGTCGTCTACATTACGGAATCAACAAACACCTTTGGACTTTTCAATTCAAGAATACTTTACAAGGGTTCTCTGGTGATTCATCATCAATGATTTGATCATGGTAACCGATATTATATATTAATTAAATAATAATGAGAGAGGAATTAACACAGAAAATAAATGTTGGAATATTTGAGTACACATCCTCCATTGGGAAAACACTACTCGACAAAGATCTATGGCGTACTGGGGATAATAATTCCAGAAAAAGAATTAGTTTATAATCATTCGTTTTTCTCTCTCTACACGGAGAGAAATATTTGGTAAAAATTACGGAACCTTCAGTTCACTTACCGATTACGAAGTTGATTCGAAAAATTTAATTGACGGTATCCGACAATCACATTTCGCTCCAATTACGGAAAATACACGTAATTTTATTGAATATTTCTCTCAGTGTAGAATGATTTAATGCTAGACGTATGTTGACATTTGAAGAAGGATTGTATTCTCTTATATCATTAACCTTCACTTTTATTCTTGGCTTTTCGAGTTACAATTTTCGCCTTTGTTGTCATAATCAATCCTTGGACAATTCTCCTCTAATGAACACGTGCCTTCCTCGTGTTAATTAAGAATACCTTATCAAATATTGCATTGCTTCTTAAAAATTATCTATTCACTTGCATCCGTATTCCAATACTAAAGGATAAATTAACTGGGCATCAATGAAACTCTTGATTTCATTGTTGATCGGTTCAGAATCTAATTTAGATCAGGTACTGAGAAAAAAGTTTTCACGAGACATTCGTCAAAGGGTTAGAATCGAAACCTGTTGAAAAACCGATGCAAAACTATTGAAGATCAGCTTTCACTGATCAGTTCCTCTGTATGAACGGATTTGAATTTCAACTTACAGGTACCCAGGACCTAACTTGCACATCAAGTGCAAAACAAATACTCGCAATTGGGAATTTGATCTTGTTGGAGTGGCGCATCTTCTCACCCTCCGCCATCACTCCAGCCATCGTGAGTGATTTTTATTATTCCGTCGGTCTTGAACTACTCCGTAACAGAGCAATTCCCCTTGATCGATCCCATTTCGCCTCTCGTTGTTTTATCAATCCTGAAAGTGTTGAATTTATGAGCGAGCAACTCGTCGTCCACTCACACATCACTCGAGACTCGGAAAGTTTCGTGGGACGCGGTATCGAGGATCGCTGATGATCCCATTCGTTACCGTATTGCATCTCAAAAGCGGAGGGAAATTTATGTCGAAGAATGGCTAGAGTTTCCTTAATGACAGCTCTTTATCTCTCCACTTATCCATTCACTGTCTTTCAATCACAGTCAATCCCCATCGTTCGCTATTCGATAATGGCACTTTAATATTTTCCCGTCTTTTCCTCTTTTTTAGTCTTTTCAGCGGGGTTTAGGTTGAGAAGTTACTGATAAGAATGAACGTTATTTTACACTCGGTTTGGTGGAGATTTTGAGAGGGTCGTAAGGTGACCCCCTAATGTCCAGTGACTTGGCAAGATGCTGAGATGACCGGGCATCAATCTTCACGCCTTCTCAGGGTGGCTATTCTTCCTGTCGCATATCTCTCGTGATGTTCGTCGGGGTTGTGAGGGGAACTGTTGGCGAACAAGTCGAGCGGAAAAATTTGTTTTATTGCCTTGGTGAAAAATGATGGCATCATTTAAGATTGGAACAGTTAGATTTTAATTGCTGCTCACTGCTGGAAAATTAACACTCAAGTTTCAGGATGAAAATCTTTATATCATTTATAAATGACAGCAAACACATAAACGTAGCTTCGACTAAAGTGAAATAGGCATAACTTTGTTAATGAATTTATCATGCTATCCCAGATTAATTTTGAAACGTAAGGCAGATTTGAATGCGAATTTTTCTATCTGAATTTCAGATAAGAGGATTGTGGTATATACGGATTAAAATCTATATCGGTCTGTTCTTTATACTGATATAGACAACCAAAAAAGTGATTCATCAAATTACCTATTGAATCATGTAATGATTGATTGATGTATTTTACTATAAAAACCTGTGGAAACACTGAAATGCCAAACCAGATCAAAAGATTGTGGATGTCTCTAAAATATACATGATTATGCGACAAACATATGAAATCAGTCTATTAATTTATTAAATTAATGCAATAAATAAATCAATGAATTTAGTCGAATTGATAAGTAAACATTGTCACGATTAAGATGCTCATTTGATTGGAATAATGATGTCTGAGAAGTGGGAATAATTTGATAGGATACGAACCCGGCGTAGAACTCAATATCAAATCAACCAATTTCCCACGTTCGAGCTACCACATGTCCTCGACAGGCACGCATTCTCGAAAGTTTATTAATTTATTCGAGCGCGGAAATGGCAATTAACTCGAGGACCGGTGACAGAAGCAGGCTTTGCCCGTCGGGCAGAGAGTCGTGAATCCATTCGCGCGTGTATGTACACCGGGTCCATCTATCTAGCGCCACTATCCTCTGTTTTCCTGAAGCCCTTAGGCCCTGATCAGTTTACCTTGCTGTGTGGAGGGCATTTTCCAGAGGGATGGTGTCGAACTCGACCGATCAAACACGTACGTAAATTAATGGCAGAAAAATGAAGTTATGAGACTGGACGGCTCCACACTGATTGTGACAATCGACAAAATATCGCTTCGAGTTACATCTGTGTTAAGCCTTACGTAATGTTTACAGGACATTTTTTTCATTATAGGCCCAATCAGTGGAATACTTGATTTTGACAGGCTGAATGACGTATGGTGTGAAAATCTAGGAATTGGGATCTGATATATTTAATGATGTTTTGCTCTCTTTTAGTCGAGATTACAGATTTTTTGAGTTTTCTCAGAAATTAATGATCGGATGCACGAAAAATATACCGGTACTGCATTTTATTATTATTTAATAATTACTCTTAAAGTGTCATCGTATAATAATTTTCGTAGTTTTTCCGAAATTTTATAAATCTTTGAAAATGTTAGAAAAAACATAGAAAAATCACTGCCCGCCGATGAAACTTTATTTTTGGCTAAAAAATGGCAGAAGGTCTTTAAGTTCATTTATGTACAAAATCAGGACTTGCTTGGACTCCACTCAGGAAAAGAAATTACTTTTGACAAGTAAATATATTGACCACAATGGAATCCATACAATACAAAGTAAAATATTTATTGACGTTGAATTTTGAATACTGTAATGAATTTCTCCGTTTTTATGTAGAAAAAAAAATAATTTCTCAAGTATGGAATGTCTGAATTTCAATCCAACGGTAAAAATATTTATTTAAACAAAAATAAATCAAGCCTGTTAACCCGTATGAAATATTTATAAAAAAACACCTTCTGTGAAAACAGTGGAGTAAATAAAATTGTATAACCACTGAAATAAATAATACAAGGAGTAATACCAAAGTAGAAATTAAAGTGAATAAAAAATTGAATAAACAACATTAAAGCCGTAACCCATAGATCTTATCAGGATTACATACACAGGTTTTAAATATGAAAACGCGACAAGTTTTTCAAGTTAATCTTGTTTACCAAGTTTAATTAACGGAGAAAATCACGGGGCAAAATGAATGGTCTCACAAATAATTCATTGGAAATAATCTCTGGGCGTTGATTGCATATAAATCAGGTGAAATTCATGGTGGACTGATACAAGAATCTGTAATAGCTGGAGCAGATTGCGCCCGGTGAATTAACAATGCCGTTAACAAGCATCCCCTGGATCGAGCGTGAATATCCCGCCTGTCAGAGGGGATGTGTCAAAGTGAGACCAAAAGAGGTGGATATAGGTTCTAAACATTCTCCCTCTCCACTCTAAACTCCCGAGATAAGTGTGACGACCTGTCCAACGACTCTCTGGGCAAGGGTTGACGCAATCAACGTAAAACGTAACGCCGTCAGTAAAAGGGGATTAGTTTATCTTCGACGCTATATAGCTTTTTCCGTCGGTTCTCCTAGCCCTCGTGAAACTCAAAGCTCCTCTATTTCGTCCTCAAATAAACTTTAAATGACAATGGGAAAGTCGTCATGAGGATTAGAATAGATTTTTTGAATTTCATGATAATTTTTATTTTATTGGATAATTAAGTTTCCTTCGCGATTTCATGTTCATCATTTGGAGCAGTCATAGCCCGGTTAAAATCGCTGCCTCACAATCGATAGGTTCCAGGTTCGATTCCTGGCCGGGTAGAATGGTCAGATTAATTAACAGTCTTCATCATCATCCCCATATACTCTAACAGAGTAGAAGTGATATAAAATCACCATTAAAAAAAGGAGCAGTCATATTACCAACATAATTCGGATGAATAGCAGCCGTTGAGTTAAGTGGCAATTCACTGATTTCCGCCGGGAAAGATAATATACTCTCCCATAGTTTTTTTGATTCACTGTTAAAAATTTATTCAAATTTCAATCAGTGAGGTATCTGAATTTCCAATTCCGTGAGTTTGTACTCAATTTCGATTAGAAGGGACCTCTCAACGTATCATTTATTTGGATAATTGAAATGAATTGAGTTTTCTATAATTGATAATTGATTTTTCCAACAAGCTTGAATTTTCGGGCTGATCAAAAACATTAAAATTCAACATCACATACAATGGAATTTTAAAGAAAAAAATTCAGGGGAATAATGATGGAAATTAGTAACTTCTCGTTGTCGTCTAAATCTGAAAATCAAAAACTCGCGGACAATTCAGAGAAATCAATTTATTTATCAATTTAAAAAAGGCCAACTATTTTATATAAAAAATATAAGGTCGTTAAAAACTCCAAGTAATTTTACCCGAAACTCGAGCTTACCGAGCCTTAGATTAATACGAATGCACAATAGACTTCTATTGTGAAAACATTTCTTTCTCTGAATGCACGGAGGACAACATGAGAATATCCAGTAAATGGGAGTATTTAGCGGTGAATTTGAGGCGAATCCTCTTAAAACAAAGCGAAAAACGCTCCCTTAAAAAACGTGAAAAAAGTGAATGAATGAAGGAAAAATGTATGGTTCTGGCAAGTGAGAGGCATTTACGAGGGTTACGAGGAGAAGGGATAATCCCTTTGCTTGGTGAGATATCAGTGAAGCGTGTGGGTGAGGCCATATAGAGACCCTTTGACGGAATATGCATGCAACATTCAATCTCAAGCCATAAGCATTTTGTACGTACAGCAGTGTCCACTTGGTCATTATGCTCCACTGGGCGTGTCAGAGTTACTGTCCCTCTCTCACCACATATGTACCCACACCGGATTACAATTCCCTTTCTAGATGCGTTAAACATACACACGCCGAGAGACACAAAAACGATAAATAATAGACGCAAAATTGCTTTTGTATTCATACTGAGGTACCACTAGTTTTGTACTCTGTTTTTAGCGATAGGAGCTGAATATTTTTCCTTCCATTCGGGATTAATGGCTCGGACGTTGTTTATAGGGATGGTCTACGGGGGTCAGTGCATATCTATATTTCTCTTTATGCAGAACTGACCGTCTCTGGATGACGAATCGCTTGTATCCGGAATGGTGGAATAAAAAATGCATTAAAAATGTGATGGGGTATCCTTTGGGACACTTAAATCGTAGAATTTGACGGGGTAGGTAGGATGCGAGCGTATGCCACTCCTTCAAGATTAAACACTTCTGGACGTCGGTGGCTTATCGCTGGTAGGGTACTACGATTATGTCCAGGTTGAACGATGGAGATGGTTAGAATTCGACAAATGGAAGATACACATGTATTTGAACGGCGGGCTGACCGCTTCGGCGGTCCCAACTCCCAAGTGGCGTATTTTTCTGTCGATAACAATTTTCCCCCAGGTTAGGGAGACGAGTTATGCTTGATAACGGAATTCGTGGGGACATGGTTAAAATTTTTTCGCTGAAAGTGAAAAATTTTTCAGAGAACATCTTAAAAAGTTTCGGTATGGGTGACACTTCTGGTGGGACTTGGGGAATTTCGTAATTGAAACTGGGGGAGTTGATGTGAAAAGCGATGGAAATTACGCATTTCGGGGTAATTACTGCTGGAAAAATGAAGGTCAATATATTTTTCAATTTTCAATTGGAAAATCAGCAGAATTGCATAAAAATATTCATATTTCAATTAAATATTCTAGTATAGAATGGAACATTTCCTCGTTACTGCTACTTACACTGAGAGAAATATTAAATAAAAATTACGTGTATTTTTCGTAATTCTGGAGCGAAATGTGGTTGTCGGAAATTTTACGGAACTGTCACGTAATTTTTATCTAAAGTCACGGAATTTTTCTGCGGTGTTCCGTAATTTTTATCTGAATTATCGGTGAAAAATAACGATACCGTCACTTAAATTTTTCGAATCAACTCCGTAATCGGTAAGTGAACTGAAAGTTCCGTAATTTTTACTAAATATTTCTCTCCGTGTACAAATTTGAAATCTCCTCGAAATTGCGTGAACGTCCCCATTGATCGAAATAATCCCCGAAATTTTGAAAGTCCAGGGGAAAAATTCCCGTAGGCATGAACAGCATTGTTTCCCGAATCTTCATTATAAAAATTACTAATTGGTTTACATAATTGATGAATTTAGAATATTTCCATCGAAGTGATTGGTCGTCATCTCTGTCAAAGAGTAAGAGTCTTTCTCCTTCTGTGGCTCCCTACTTTTAATACATTAATTGCAATTTAGCTCTGATTTCAATTTACGGATTCGCAGAATACTGAATCTTCTACCATGTAAGTACAACCGACAAGAGAATCTGTCATCACTTGAGATATTTATGAGAAGATTGTATCATTTCGGTAATTCACTGGATAATTTCTAATTTAGAATATACTTAAAGGGGTAACCATGGCAGACAGATAACCCAAAGGTTACGGCCTCAAATCTCAGCTGTCCACGATTCATCCTTCCATCCATCTACGGATCCGCTCCCCGACAAAATGACTGTCAATAAATTAATCTCTCCACTAATCAAAGTGAAAAAATTCCAACATGATGGAATAATGGATAATTTTATCTCTGTGTCTTGGTCAAAATAATGCGCAAAATTTTGAAACCCTTTGACGATAAAAATCGAGAGAAGATTTTCCCGCAGGTGTGAAGAGCATCGTTCCCTGAGAATGACTGAGTAAATACAGGAAATCCAAATTGAATTCGTGAGGTGTAAGTTTCACTCTGAGACACAGAGGATTTATATTTCCCTAACACGAACCGTCGGAAGAAAGAAATTTGTTGAATAGAAGGTTGGCGCAATGCCTTTGAAGATATTTTCGCGAGAGTTAAATTTCTATCCTCGAAGTATTTGAGGGCGGTTTCTTTTCAGCCCCTCGTGACCATTATAGCGTAGCCGTAGGGTGTCGTTCGGGTGTAGCTTGGTAGCTCGGTAGTTGTGGTAGAGGGTGAGAGAGTTGTTCCATGGTGCAGAGAGTGGTGGTTGGCAACCGACTTGGTCCGGAAGGGTCGATTGTTGACCGAAAAGTCGCCAATTTAAAAAGACCCCCGGCAATATTTCTTCTTTTTTCCACGCTTCCCCCCTCCATTGGCTCCCAAATTTGTGTCTTCCCGACCATTCGAGTCTCTCTATCGCACTTTTAGCTCGACTGGTCATACCTTCGCTCTTTTATACCAGTAGCTGATTCTTGTGCCGCCACGAGACTCACTCCGAACAAGCAATTATGTTGTTACGAGCTGTTTACAACGGGGATTATTGTCGGTGGCATCTTGCGCCCCGGGTGGTGTATCTTCACTAATCTCAACTCTCGCATTATTGATTTTAGGAACAAAGAATGGATCTCGGCTTTCTAGACTGGAAAATTAATCTGTTTCATTGCTTGTTTTACACTTCGATAATTCCTTCAAATTTAAAAAGTCGAAGTCGCTCACGGCACACCACTTCATTAATTTATTTATTTATCAACTCTATTTTATCATTTTGCCAACCATTTTTGTTAAATATTTTCCCAAAAATCTACTGCAAATGTCACAGTTGTTACAATGACCATTCATAGAAAATTTTTTTGAAAATTTACTTTTCCCGCGTTTCGAATACTATATGGATTCTTCATCCGGACACTTTATTCCATCGATTAAATAAAAAAAACGAAGAATAGAAATGAAAAAGAAATTACAACATAACAACTTAAAATATTGCCATTATGAAATTTACGTAATTTATTATTATACTAGCAGATCAAAGCTAACCCTCTTCAGGTTAATAATATAATTGATTAATTGATATCAGAGGTTTTTAAAATAAAAACAGAAAAACAACGAAAATTCCACACATGCTATTGTAGATTTAGAACGCCAACAGTAAAAATGAAGCATAAAGTTATTTAGTTCAATTTATTAATCTGAATCAATAAATAATGCAGTCGGTTCACGGCTTGATTAAGTGATGTAACATCTATATTTCAATAATGAATTGAATGCATAATATTTGTTTAATAAAAATACACACGCCAATCAAGTTAACGGAAGCAGAGAAAAAAAACCAACGATGCATGTCAATTAATCGAAGACTAATCAATTTAATATCCTTAATTATACAATGAAGTATATAAAGCGCGAGTTTTTGAATTAACATCATCAACACAATTTGTGCTATTCTGGAATTTCAAGTTTTCGAATTGAAAATAATTTCAAAATAATTCACTGTGACCCCTTCTATCTTCATTTCGATTTTTTTACAAAATGTTTTGTTGCAATATTTTTCACATAAGGTATTGCATCTCTTGTTTTTGTTCTTCGTTCGGTTTTCTACTTTCAATGTATTCATTGTAATTTATTTGTGATTTCAATTTCAGAATTTCCAGAATGCTGAATCTCCTGCTATGTAAATATAACCGTCAGGAGAATCTGTCGCACCTTGAAATATTTACGAGAGGATTGTATCACTCTGGCAATTGACTTGACAATTTATCATTTGGAATATATTTTAAGGGGTAACCGTGACAGATGGATAACTCAAAGGTTACGAGTTGAGATCTCAGCTGTTCATCTCCATTTAATTAATTTATTCATCCATCCACGGACTCGCAAAATCATTTCCCCATTTTTATGACTCCCTCACAAAATGCTGAGTGTTTATGAGACTACACAATTATGTAAATGCCAATTTCTACATCTTCAACTTGATATAAAAAATAATTGAAATGCCTGCAGTTTCCAGTGAAAAAATGCGTGCAATGTCCTGGAAATGGCGTGACGAATCGCGGCATTAGCCTTGCCATTAACGCATATGCAATCACTCCTGCGGTCTTTCCATAATTGAATGTTCCCCAAATAAATAAATAATGTCGCACATACAAAAGGCCGCGAGTTCAGAGCCTCAAGAGGTCGCGACTTCGATTAAGCCGCGCATTGCCGAGGCGCCTCATCCTCAACCATACGACAACCGAAGTACCATGCAGAAGCTTCACCATGCAGAAGCTCATGTCGGTCAGAACTCAACTCGCCGAAAGGGAATTGCCGAGAAGGCGTACAAAATTCAGCGGGGATTAATTTTGCGGTTGTGCCCCCTACACTACACCTTCAAATCCATTCTCTTCTCTTCAAATCTTGCGGCCACTACTGTTTCAGCTACCACATTCACGAGGTATGCACCATGCAGCATGCACCGTGCACCATACACCATGTAGCATTGCCGAGAACGAAACAAATGAATGGGGAATTATTTTCTCTAATTTCATGGTTGCAGACAGCAACTTTGAAATATTGAAGAATAAATGATTGGCGGAGGTCTTTGAAACTCTTGTCGGGTCTCAGGAGGGCATGTGCATTTGAGTCAACAGTCCATTTCAATCTCCAAAGGATATTTGTATGGGCAAGGGAAACATAGACATCACATTTTCAATCATAAAACAGAAATGGAGAAAAAAAAAAAGGAGCAGAATCCATCCGGCGATAGGCATCTTCAGAGGGACGATCCTCTCTCGGATGGGATGACAATAAAAAATATGAATATGCGGTATACCGCCTCACTTCTGAAAAGAGCAACCTTTTTAATTTACTACTGTGAAAAAAGCCGAGTGTCGACCCTTGTCCGCCCTCCAGAAAGACGAGAGAAAAGATCTCTTTGGTTCATTCGTACTCGGTTTATCCCCGAATGCAGTGTGCCGTCGGTTGATTTCAAGTGTCGGTAGTCCTGTGGGAAGAGAAAGAGGTGAATGTATATCCCCTCTGTTCCCCCTCGAGTCTTCCACCTTAGAGTGGAGGGCGCGCTCAACCAAGAGAAATATTTGCTTTGAGACGCACCGCCAGGCGCTTTTGTCATGCATAAACCGTGTGTGGATTCATCCTCTTACATGGGTGGGCGGCAAAACGATTGCGCACAGTATCATTGCCGGGTTCCGGAAAGAGTTTTACAATGTGATGAGAAGCTTTTGTCATTCCTCCGAGATAACGCTTCATTGTAATATCATTTCGGCTTTTTCGATGCCTACATTCTCAGAGAGAAAAAATCTAACTAACATTTGGTAACTATGTTGTTTTTTATTGAAATTTATTTAACTTTTTTTTTTATTACTGGACCGCTTTGTAAAATTATTGACTATATTAATTATATATACATATTATATCATTAGACATGTGCTGAATACATAGAGCACATATATATGTCGCGTACATGTCACATGTCATTTTGCATATATAACTGCTCCTAAAAATTATGTAATTTTCAATGTAGTTTTCTCTCCGTGCTGGTGGAAAATTATTCTTGAAGAATCATGTGAAACAACTTGAAATCTTCAACAACGATAATTATCCACTCCAGTGGTACCTTAAGATACCATGACAGTTATGTGGAATTTTTCAGTAGCGAATCGGTGAATTTGTCAAGTATTCTGGTAATTTCTCTGACTGAAGAGAGAACTAAAGGTCTCAGGTTCTTTAAGTAATAATGCCTCATGCACCCTCATAATTAATAAGGTTTTTCTCAGTTCTGAGCTAAAAAATGATTCCATTTAGATAGAATACCTCCAAATAGCGATTTACAAATTGGCGCTGGAGGAATTCCCCTTCAATAGTTGTAAGTATCCCCAAATATGAAAAAGCTGGTACAATTAATATTGTTAAGTATTTCTCCCTTTCTATTCCCTCTCTACTAAATTAATGAGCGATGGTCTTTCCGTATCTCATCAATCTTTTATCTTATCTCACCTTTTATCTCGCATTTTGAGACCAATAAGTCTGCGGACATGTCTCAATTCAATTGTTTTTAAATAAAGTTATTATTCCTTAGTATTTAACGCGCCCTTCTTTCACATCAACTGCATAAGTTAAATGGATAAATTTGCGGACATTATTCTGAAGGCTTGACGTTGGAATTCCAAATCGAGAGTAAAAAATTTAATGCTCCTCACGAATTTTATATCTCTTAACAATGAGAGTTAGTTGGCACGTTTAAACGTCAAGTTCAATAACGATAATACCGAATGAACGTCCTCGAGGTAACATCCCCCAAGGCGAACATTTAAACTGCGGTCAAAGTCGGTTCTTGAGGGAGAGAGAAGTGAATTTGACGTTTCGCCGAAGTGGACTGCGATAAACCCAGTAAAATTATTGCCTCACTTATGGGTTTTGAGTTTGGTGACCGCGTGCGAATGGCTGAGCGTTTGAACTCGAACCGTACCACCTTCGCAATTTGTTACGTAGCGTAATACCTGCATTTCTTCACCCCTTATCCCCCTATTCCCCTTTGCCCATGACATCTCACGACCTTACCAAGGCGACTTGTGGTGCATTTCACTCGGGAATTCAATGATGCATACATGAGTGCATCGCTGCGGCCCCTGCAGCCAAAACCACAGAATTGTCCTTTGTTGGAGCAAAAAGGAGAGTTATTCAATCGTTCGTGTTTTATGGGTCTTTGAATTCTCATGTTGGGGCTTCGTGGAGGTCCAATAAGTGACGGAGAGATAATTATTTTTCGTGGGATATTGAATTTCACAGGATTTATGATTTAATAAATATCATCCGCAGAGATGTGCAGAGATTTTTTTTATTTTCAAAGATTCCTGTTATTGTTGGATACTCATGGGATATTCGACACGCACGTGTGTTATTTGAAAAATTGCAAAGTTCTCACCGAAAACTCCAGACAAATGGTGTAAAAATGAAGTGGGAATGCCTCCGAAACAAGAAGATTTTGTGAATTATCAAAGGGCACCTTTAATAATTCTTTAAAGTGGGAACATAAATTAAAATATTCATACATTAACAGTTCGTGTAATTAAACGTTCATTAAGTGTCATTGAATTTGCTATATAACTCAATCACTTTTTTTAAATATGTGTCAATAAAAATAGACTGATCGAAAACAAATAACAAAATATTTAATTTTAAGGTTCTCCAGGAAATTATTTGTTGAAATTAAGAGCTAGTCCTTGAAGATTAAAACGTTGCCTTTTCTTGACAACTTCAACACTCACAACGACGGGATAATAATTGAATTATCAATCCGGAAATTGATAATCATTGCATAATACATTTCGGGGAAATTTATGAAATTGACAAAGACCTCACGAGAATTGTCTCTCGCCGCCCTTATCTGCTTCATCCAGAAAATCATGTCTCCATCGATTAATCTCCAGCTCCATGATGGCTCCTAATGCACTCTTTGTCTCTTCCTTCCAACGCAATCTCGCTTACACCGGATATATCCCGGAATCAATCTTCTTGGCGCTTTCGTAGCTTCATCAATTAAGCCACAATTAATAGTAGGGCATTACGCCCTGTAAGAGATTACAAATGACGCCTCAACACTTCTAACTTCCTTCTCATTTCTTCGACTCATTCTTGCATTCACTTCTGAAGAATAGATCAAAGAATGAAGTCTTTTTGAATTCGTTAAGATTTTTTGAATTGGAATTTTCAAGTTCTCAATCAAATTCCGGTATTAAAAACATAATCACGAGACTAAAAACGTAAATAAAATTTTCAAACGCATAAGTGACGAAAGCTACGACAAAAATTTACAGAATGCTTTGAAAAAATTAAGGTTACATTAAATTAAAAATTGAAATTAAGTTCAGGTCGCTGCCTCACAACGGAAAGATCCCGGGTTCGATTCCTGGCCGCGTAGAATAGTGAGATCTAATTAAAGTCTTGATCATCATCGCTACATACTCTAAAAGACTCGTTGATGTTTTAATTGATTCTGATTACTGATGATTAATTTTTATTGAATACCCTTACCTTTTACCTTTATTTTTATTTCAGTCAAAAAGCCATCAGATTTTTCAACTATGAGAGTTTGAATTCCATTTAATCAATGACGGTCTCTAAATTTCTTATTGATTTTCAAATTTCAAGGAAATTAGGTTTTTCATGTTGAAAGACGAATGTTTCAACTAAATCTCGAATTTTCAGACTCAACGTGAAAATTCAACGTCAAATGCAAATTGAATTAGCAAGTATGCGGAAAATTAACTGATTCACCAAGATTTACATAGAAAGTTTATCTAATTTTGATGTAGTTGAAACTTTTGCGTTTTGTTACTTAAATTTTCAACTGCAATTGCCCTCCAGTGTAATTCGCGCTCCACCTCCACCGCAAAATGCTTTTTCAAGGACCCAATATAGGATATCTTAAACATACCTTAGGTTCACATTTTTCCGGATGTACATATAGATTTGTTTGTGTTGGAGTAATTTTTTGTATCCGTGTATTTGATGGAAATGGCATGAATCCATCTTCTTCCAACCATAAAATTAGAAAAAAAAAGAAAATCATAATAATGGATGAAACATGGTGAAAGCAGTGGGTTTACCATGGAGACCGCGTGTATACACATCAGATGATATTCCAAGTAGTTTTCGAGTGAATTGGAAGAGCACGCAGTGAATACCCACCCCATGGTGGATGCTTTGAGAATGCCTTCGAGAGCACAGTCAACTACAAGGGAAGGGATAGGTAAAGTGAAAAGCAGAAACGGAATCAAGCCCCGAGGCGCGCACTTTGGCATTTCGCATCGTGAAAATTTCCACTCCCTTCCATATCTATTCTATATGAACTCCGGATAAATAGGGAGCCAATCGTGTTGTATGAACGTTAGCCGAGGGAGTCAGAGTTTCAATATTTTGATACATGAGAAGACATTTTAGTAATGCTGTCAAATGTAAATAATGACTAATGAATTTATTTGAGGGGTGAAAACGTTCAAATATCAACATTTCCATTTTTTAAAATCGCTTGGGAAAATAGACGGGTACAGGGAGCTTCCGGTGAATCTTCTAATAATTCTATTTTAAATCCGCATTCATTTTATTTATATATTTTCCACACGTCTATCGTTTGGTCTGTGTAATAATGTCCGTATTGTTTAATTTGTTCTTCCTATCGCTTATTTTTCCTCGCTATTTTGATTCTCTGCTTTTTATTCCCTCTCTCGCCTTTTTTGTTTCTCTAACTCATAATTTGTAAATTGTGGACTATTTTCAAAATTATCTTTAATTGGGTGACACGTTTGTACCTCAGAAATTTATTTCAATACAACATGTTAGTTCAGTATTTTATTTTTCGTTGAAATAATATTATATTTTATTTCAACTTTTATTGATTTGAATACATCATTTCATGTACACAGAAGTACATTCAAGTACATTACTAAGTGAATGTGAGTGTCGTTTTCACAGTACTAATTAGTCTTTGATTGCGAGATATATGGTTGGGTTAGTTGCATTTATATGATATTTATAATTATTATAATTACTTTGAATTCTTTACAATTCATCGAAAAAATCAAGAAATATCGGAAAAATAACGCAACGTTGATTCAATTATCAAAAAAAGCCACATGTCATAAATATAAATATATTTTACAATTACTACTTATCTAAATGTAAATGACGAATTACTACGAATAATTAAATTTGTATTATTAATCGTTGTAAGTGACGAAAATTTCTGAGAGCAACTTACTATGAAGTTCTGCAGAGTTTATCATCTTATTAAAATTTATGAGGTTTCTCATTTAATTAAATTAATTGGTGTCATGAGGATTTCATTGTAATATAGTAATAGAGGCACTGGAATATTTTATACGCAATCCATACCATTTACGTAACAATGAATCATGAGCTGGTGCAGATGATTAATCATCGGTCGGATCAATGTCCCAATCATTTTTAGATCAATTCAGAAAGTTTCGGGAAAAATCCATCGGGGTGAAAACACCCACGACAAGTGCACCGAGTATACTCTAATCTACTCGTTCGTTATATTCATCCCCCACACACGTTTTCCATTTTCCGGGAAATTCTGTCGCACTATATAAATTCAGTTAGGATTAGGACACCCGTCCATACCGGGTATCCTCGAGTTTTTCCAACGTACGGTAAATCCTATATCCGATAACGATGATTCGATACAGTTCCACAGTCTGCTCCTGGTCAGATTGCCCAATTGGGTTATCATAATATTTTTGTGATTACAGTAAAGGGGAGGGGGGGTTGTGAGCTTGGTACGGAGAATAATGTATTTCTCTCACGTTTATTTCAAAAATACTGGACACTGGGCAAATCGAATAATCGTGTTTCCACGGTGATCGTAAGGTTTTGGGGATAGAACCATTCACTTTGTTTGCATTGAAAATAGTGGCGTAATTTTATCAATATTCGCTTGTTTATTCATCAACTTAGGAAATAGTCTGACGATGACATGATATGATCCGAAACGTACTGATAATTTATTATTCGGTGAAAAGCACTGAGAAAATTTATATGACGAAATGGTGCTATTCATCTTATATTGAGGAAAGAAATTCTTTCGGAAAATTATTGCAAATTGACGTATGCATTTGAAAGACAGGCGTATACTTTTTTAATAGTGTAAGTAAAATTAATGATTTGAATCAATATTATTATGGCAATATGAACATCAATAAATAGCAAATGGAAGAATTCAATTAAACTATTACGAACGAAATCCATATAAGCATAAATAATAATTTTATATATAGTAAATTATAGAATAGATAATAAATTTAACAGAAACCAAGATAGTTAACAAATCAGTGGTATAACATATATAATTTCGATTGTTGAATGAGTTGTCCACTATAACTAATTATTATTATTACCCAATTAATGTCGATTACGTTGAATGAGTTCAAAATATTTATCAATCGAACATCAAAAAGAAAAAAAAATCATATATTGCTACTTCCTGTGAAAGGCAATAAATAAAACCAAGATGATGATGCCAGATAAATGCTCATCAATTGATCGATAATGACTTTCCCAATAAAAAAAAACATAAAAAACCTATGGCGTGATACGTCAGTGTGCTTTAAACATTTTCACACGCAAGCCGTTTTGAATTCCTCGAGGGATGATCGCACTTTGATGAGGGTATAGGAAACCCCGAGGAGAATCGCACAGGGTGTTGTGGCGGGGATTTTGACTCGTGTAATTTCCAACGTGAACGAGGGGTAATATCTCTGTATCTCGTTTACAAGAGTCTCGTTGTCGGGTGGAAAGTGATGGGCATTAAAATTGCCAACAAACGCATCGATCACGTGTTCTGACAGATTTTAGATTGGTACACACCAGCGAGTTGAATCGCTTTCCTGACGTTTTTTGAGGTTGCGATGAAATCGAATTTCGATTCACTATAAAAGAAAGGCATGGATGAGGGATTTTTTTTTTATTATTCACAACAAGAAAAGAATCCTTGTTCTAACTCGTTTTCCATTATTAAAGCAAAGTGAAAAGTATAGTTGATAACCGCTTATGCATTAAATTATAAAAAATCTCAAAGTTCGAATTTTGTTTATTATACATCGGACATTGTACCGAAGATTAGTTGCTAGAAGAAAATAGAGAACAAAGAATTTCGATTATTTTTGTTCGGTTTATGGGGGGATGCAGACGTCTAATTGTTTTTTTGCTGTGTACGTGCAATCATTATTTATTATAGAATATAATCCTAATCCTAATCTGTGCCCTGTAATCCTAATTACCCATCGGATTTTTCCTAATTCTTTAAATCACTTCTACATTTGGATTCAACTAAGAAATATCCTAGATTCAAAAATCCTTATTATGAAACCAAAAACACAAAAATGAGGTTCACCCGTGTCAAAACATCTCGAAACACATAAAATTAATTCCTCTCGTAAATTTCAATGTCAAAAGGCTTTTATAAAAATTTCCCTTGAATTAAGTGGCCACTCACGCGTTTGAAAAATGAAGGGAAAAATCATTTAAGAACAAGTGTTCTTTGAAACGATTCACCTTTCCAAGCACGAGTTCTTCGTTCTATCAATTGCGAATGATCGTTATCAATTCATATAAGTCTTTAACAGATGTAAATGAGGGGGAAGGGGAAATATTTGATGCATGAGCATGATAGGAGCAGCTATGCGCCCTTTGTCACTGGGTAATTCGTCCTTTGACCAAAACCGATATGAACGTATTTGTCCTCAAACATCTCCGTTAGGACGCCCTTCCACCCTCTCTTTTCGTGGCATTGGTGTACACTTTGGAATCCGTGCTACTAGGTGTTTGAATTTAATCAACTCGTTCATGCGAGCACATTCTCACTGGACTTGGCTCAAAGGGGCGCGGTCGGCATCGAATACCATTATCGGACGTTTGTTGATGATATGTACGACGATATATCACACATGTAGGAAGGTCAGGTACCACGGCTTGCGTGTGTGTAATTCCAAAGGAGATTCAATGCAGTCGAATACTCTCCAAGTTTCCATCTATACTTTGTTTGAGCACTCGATGAGATCGACAGACGAACTTCATCTACTGCATGCAACAAAATTTCAAGGCTCATAGTAATTTACCCTTTTGGGAATGAATTTTACGATTGAAGTGAAAATATAAATTACACTCTTCAATTATAGAATTATGTAAACTCGATTTAGAATTACGCAGGATTACATAAGATTATGGACGTAATTAACCAATAACGCTTATGAAATCGGAATTTACAAGGACGAAATCGTCAATTCCTTTTATAATCGTAATTGCAGTTAACATAATATTATGGAATTGTATAATTCACTACATTTACATCTTCAGTTACAATTCCATGCATGACATTTGTAAATGATCTTTATGTAACCGTAACTACAGCGTAATTCGCGCGTAAATTCAATTCTAATTCCAGAATCGCACAGTAGGATTAAAATAAACTAGCGGTACCGTAATTATTCACAAAAAATTCAACAAAAAATTACGGAGAATCCTAAAAAAAAAATTCCATAACCATTCGTTCAATATCCTTCGATTATGATTCATGATCAATAAATCATCACCTGAAATAATGCACTATTTCATTTAGGAATTACTGGAATAAGATACGTAATGGCTATTGAATATTTCTCTCATAACGGATTACTCTAACGAGATATTTATTGGATAAGATTGTAATGGAGCCTAAGATGATTAACGGTGTCTCAATACCTCATTCACTGGAATGAGAAATGACAGTGGAGGATGGATGACCAGGATGAGTTTCTAGGACTTGCGTATGATATTTTATCTAGAAAATCATGCACTCGGCAAGTCAATATCCCTAGTCCCAGCAATAAGCATTTGAATGGAGCTAATCAATCACACAATCTCTTACTGTAACCTCTTTATTTTTCTCCTCTTTTTATTGGTGACGTCATTCGCCCCCATTAGGGGTGTGATACTTCGGGGGTCAGGGGGATGGAGTCAGCGGGTGGCACGCGGGGGTGTATAACTCTCTTCTAGACAAGGGGGTTGGTAATTATATATTCTGAGGGCGTCTCACCGATCAGTCAATGCTTCCGCTGCAGCGGGTTTCACAATGGCTCCAGAGATAGAAAAAGCTTATCTGTCAACTCGAGGAGAGCAGAGGGAGACGATTCGCCTTTAATTCCCGACATGGTTACGTTTTAACGTGGGGGAAAAAGTCAATGAAAAATTAAAGGCCGCTAACATCTATTGCGTGAAAAGCGTGAATGATTTGCCCGTTTTTTTTTTACTGGAAGAGAAATTAGTCGTACTGGAACTAATTTTGAATTCAATCGCAGTTACTTATAAATCAGTTATCTTTCCATTTGTTGAATGATGAGAAATCTGTAAAATCTACAAATTGATTCATATAGCAAGTCGTTCCGAGTATATTTATTAACTGTATAATTTAAAATAAATTAACTGTGGTACAATATGAGACAATGTGGTGAATATTTAAAATTTCAGGAAAGATTGAATTAAATAAATTGGAGATATTTATCTAATTGTCGCAATTGTACTTCATTGATATCTATATGTTTTGCCTGATAATGTTAAAATTCTTCACCTAAAACGCAATAATATTAACTTTCAAATTTTCAGATTGGTAATAACATCAAGTAATTCTGATGATAAATATAATATACAAGTAGAACTAAATTGAATGATTAATTCATTACGAAGAGCTTTATTACATTTTTCAACATCTCCGAGGAGGCACCAAAAAAATCAATTTCGAAAATTATAAACCTGAAAAACATCATTAAAAAATAATTATCATTTAAATGACATGTTGAAATCATAAACCATAAATTTGTCGATCAAAGAGACCTGGCAATTCAACACATGATTGATCAATTGACTTCATGAAATTCAGCTAGCAGAGAAACGAACCCATCGATTGCACGAAATTTGCAATTCCCGTGAATGCATCATAGACTGAATACCTAATTTTCAGCAATGAATACCTTTGATTCCACCCCACAGCAATCTATATGACAACAAAATAATGCTTGTTAATTTCCCCCCCACTTTCGAGCCAATACCTTTCCAATTTCACGGCAACGAGAGACAAACTATTGGAATGGGATAAAATTTCTCAATTGATTTAGTCATGTACTGCGTATCACATTCTACAATTTATTTTTCAGAATTTTCTGATTTCGGCATGACTTCAAATGATTTCAATGTGACTTCGGAATGACTTGGTCAACCCCTCGAGCTCTTGTCCTGCACTTGATGACAAAGGAAAATCATAGAAGCCGGAGGGCAAGGGAGCGTTACACAAGAGTCTAAAGAGAGAAAGAGACGTGAAGATCTCGGATTAAATGGAACAATTTAATTCTACGTGTTTTTATTGAAGTTGTCCTGCCCCATTCTCATAATTTGAAGAGAAACCCAGTCTGATAAAGTGTTTTATTTCCACTGACTTCGTCACTTTCCCTCCCACTCCTCACGTATACTCCATTCCACGATTCCACAGTGACTTCTCACGAGGGTGGGAATAAAACACGAAAACCCAGCCCATGGATAATAGATCCAGTAATCTATCTAATCCCTCAAGCAACTCAACCGGAAAAAAACTATCACCCCTACCCCAGCGAACTTTTTCCACGAAAGTGGAACGAAAAACGCACGTCAATTTGACGGAGAATCGACCATTTTTTTTGTGCTCAACCGCATAAAAAATACAGGACTTGTGTAATGAAACGACACTAAAGGTTATCATTTATACCCCTCCAATAATGATGACATGAAGAAAAAAAAAAATCGGATCAGAGAAACTCTCGAGGCTACACGAGCGTGAATGATCGAGAGAAAAGAATGATGGAAAAATTTGGTTACAGCCAATTCGATTTTCCTCTGGTGTGTTGTCATTGTTAGATTTTTTTTCACCTAACTTTTCCACTTCTATCACCCTATTCCACCACTGAAGCGCATTAGTTATCCCAGGGTAATCTTGTATGACGGATCACCCCCGTTTGCGCGTGTCTCGGGGGGTTGATACGAATTTACTTAGAGGGTTGATTTCTCGCTAGTATTTTGTCTGGTTGGACAGACATTGCGTTTCTTGACCAGTCATTTGTTCGTACGTTATCGTGCCCTGGGGAGAGAGAGGATACTATTTTTTTCCCTTCGTTTATCTACTTCGGTGGGATGTTTCAGCATATTGGCCGATATTTAACCATGTCAGATGTGGAATTCTCCCTGCAATGAAACGGATCTGATCTATCGAATTGGGATTCATGTACAAGTCAAGTTTATCGATTTATATATATAATATCTAGTCATTCGTGAACTTGCTATAAATTACATTAATAATTGTATCTACTTAAATTTCTTAACCTTTAGATTATTGCTTCGTCACAAATTATTGTCTATATTAAAAATTTGAATTTATAATAGTTAACCACTGGGAAGATCCCAATCTAAATTACGAAAATAGATTGAATTCAAATCATAGAAAAATTGTAAATTAATAGAATGTTTCAAAGTAACAGAAACAAAAAGATCGTTATTGACAATTTTGATATTAACTCCCAATCGCAAGAAGGTTTGTAACTGATATAAACTAAAAAGTTATTGATTAAGACAACTAACCCTTTTTCCTGTAGATAAAAAAATATGTTATTTTTTTCAATGATTGATTCTGGGGTCACACCATTTGGATATCCTAGAGAATTGATAAGACAATTGTCGATTGAAGTTGAAATGCGGAGTAAAAGTCCATTAAATTTATACTCCCTGATGCTAGTGCATTAGTGATGGCTTGAGGACTCCATAGAGGGTAAATAAATATCGGCTTAATACGATTTCCCCCTCCGGGAGATTTCCGATGGCAACATCAATGGAGTCACGCAAACTCCTGGGGAATTGAACTGTTGGAGGCTGTCTGTAGTGTGCAGCTCGGTTGGATGATCTTAAGTAGGTGTTAATGCGGGCCATCCTTGGTGTAATATTACTGTTGATGGTCAATGGAGGTTTGGGGGGTACTCCGGTTGGGTGAAGGGCCGTTACCGTGACGAGGTTGTTAAGGACGTGGCGTCAGGCGCAACGACAATGTATTAAGGACTATCGGCAGAAACTATTCAGACTGGGATTACCTTAAACGTCTGAATGCAATTCTATTGTTTCGAGGGGATCCAACAATTCCAGTTGCCTGATTGAGTTCGAGCTAATGGACCCGCAGGTATTGACCATTTTCAGATCATTCTCACATTGTCTAGAACTATCTGGAACGGAGGCTCAATATCCATGATTTTTCAACTGTTATCAATTGATTATGATACGTGGTAGTTATGGAAGGATTAAGGATTAATTAAGGACTAAACTTCCGTTTCGAGAAAAACTTTAGTTGAGTCGACCCCAAATGGCTCGCTAGCTATTCTGCATGCATAATTCAATTTAATCAAGTTGATATTGATACGAAAATTATATATTATCCATTTTTCCATAATGGGTAATTCATTCATCCTATTTTGGATTATATATTTGATGCGCTTGTAAATGGAAATAGAAAATATCATTTTGGATTATATTCAAACGGAATTACAATTTTCCAAAAAGTGGCATGTGGAATTCGAGAAATTATAGCTGATGACTCTACTAATTTTTTGGAAATTAATTAGTTCTAAAATTAAATAATTTTTTTAATTAAAATAATTTTTCGTAAATATGTATTGGTGTCTTCTACCCAGCCAATTAAAAAATTAGATTAATAATGAATATGCAATGTGGAAAATGAAATTATTTATCAAAACATTCCAAAACCTCAAAAATTGAGTAATTAATAAACTATTAAATGAGATAATTAATGAATTAATTTTTCCTAGTGAAAAACTGTTGGGTTTCGCTTTTTGTATATCTGCAATCGAATCTTCTCTGCCATCTTGCCATTTCCTGTACCGTTGACTTTCAACCGGTGAGTTGAAATGTTCTTCCTTCTACAATTTATTTTTCAACTCATTCGTCCGAAAATTCAATGTTTGTCATTAAATAATTACACGAGGGTTACATCCAATTGAACGCCCTCCGGACAAACAGAAGGAGGCAGTGCGATATAAAGGGCGAATGGCCCGGAGTAATCTAATCAAACATTTATGCTAAATCACGAAACAATCTGAACGCAATCAGCAAATAAAAGGTCCATTCCATCGGCCCTATCCCCCTCGGTTTGTCAGCCTTTAGAGTCCGGCTGGTCATTTGACTCTCACTACTATTTACTCGAAAAAGTATGGACCCTCAACAAAAAACACCCGCTGATGGACATTCTGCACTGGACAAAAGACCAAAATCGACGTGAGTACTATGCAAATTATTCGAGGGGTGTACCAGTAAGAATAGGAGTGAAGGAGGAGGCGATTCCATTTGCATGGTTCAAGCATTTGCGGTGAGCACACCGCCAGTTGGGCCCTCATTTATTAAGATTAACTTTTCTCAAATCGCCTAATCTCACTGTGAGTGCGAGACTCTAGTTGCTTTCATCACCCCCTTCTCATTCCTCCCGCTGGATTTGCCTCAGGTTGGATTTAACCGCTTGGTCTAGACTAAAACGATGGGTTCTATCAAGGTTGTCAGAGTGTTATCGTCGCCTCCATAAACATCAATTTTTCAACAAATTTTAATTATATAGAAAAGACGAGGAACGAGCTTTGGTAATGCGATTATTGATTAGAAAGCCTAATTATTTGTCCTAATTCACACTTCATATTGTCCGTATGATTCGTCGATGAAACATTCTACAGAAATTTCATGTCACTTTGTCATTATTAAAAATTTTAAGTGTAATTTAAGTGTAATAATTAAATACGAATAAAATCGGCTGTAACGATTGAATGAAGTACAATGTTGTTCCATACATCGTTAAATAGTCTATTGATCATCCGTACAATAAATCATATGTACAGATTTAAACACTTTAAATAATGAAAGAAAAACGATCCCTCAGTGAATATGAGCAAATCCACCGATCAGTTTATAAGAAGTTAAAAGAACATATTTGGATCTTCCTCAACTGCTTTATTTTAGTTATGTTTTATTTTTTTATTTGCTGTATTTTTAGGAAATGGATAGGATATTATTGATTACTGCTCTCAAGTCAGCGATGACAGAAATGATAGCCCAGAAATGATGGAGCCCCCACCCCAAATCCCAAAGTTCTCTCGTTGTACAATACAAACGGTTGATTACATTGCATCAAGCTTGGTCCCCTCTCTCCCCCTCGCCTCGAAATAAACTATCCCAGTATCATTTATCAAAACCCGGGGGCCACCCACCCGACGAGACGAGATCCTCGTGTCTGGGTTTTCACGTGCAATTTGTATTAAAACGCCCGGGCCACGCTCGTCAACGACAAATCGATCTCTCGAATGTGCGTGGGAGTGGGTATTCCTGCGTATTTGTAAAAAAAAATTCGAGGGTGGAATCGTCAATGGTTCGGGGGTTACTTACGCATGCATTTGAGAGTATTCACCATTTTGGAAATGAAGCCATCATCCATTTTTTCTGTACATTTTAATTAGGGGAGAGTGGGGCAAAATGCATTGGTGAACATTTTTTTTAATTGCTGATTGGATAACTCGAGTGTTAATTCATCAAAAATATTGACATGAAATTGGCAAATGTCTCAACTCAGAAATTGAAACAGAATTAATTATCCTTTTTAGATGATTGTTTTTTATTATTCTATTCTTTTTTTATAAAGTTTACTGCGTATTTCTTGTAAGCGATCAAGACGAATTGCGAATTTTGTGGGTGTAAATCGCAAAAGAATTATGATTTCTGATTACTACTGATTACTTAATGGCTACTTAATTTCGGGATACATACATTTTTGTTTTTTAATTTTGTCCGTATGTTTTGACTCCAGAGTTCAGCAAGGAATTCGGATGGCGTAATTTCCCTAAAATATTCAAATATTCGATATCGGTCTAGTAAAGGCAAACATTATGGACGATAACAAACGGTATTTACACTTGTTTGCTCTCATACGAAAGGTAAGTCCACTATATATATGCGATATACGTGTACACACACTTATCTGTGGTAAATACAAATCCTTCATGTTCCATATCTCCGAGTAATTATTGTCTTTCAATATAAACCGATGTGGCTAGAGTTGATTTGTAAATGAAATTTCATCCACCCGCCCATTCTGTCTCACGAAAATAAGATATTTCAGAGTAATAAACAAAAAAGCGTGTTTTCTCCGACTTTTAATTGAAAAATATTTACGTAATGTTTCTTAAAACCGTTATTGAATTACACCGAAACAAAAGGAAAGGAATAAAGGCCGGAGGGTAAGCTCGTCGGGTGCACATTATTTACCCACTTTTGCGTCCTGTACCTTCCCTCCATCTCTTGAAATTTTTTGCAACTTTATTTTCTGGTTTTACCTCTTTCGTACACATAGAGAGGAGCTTTTCCCCGTCGGCAAAACCACATAGTACACGAGGTGGGGCGATTCCCCCGAGTTTTTTTGCCCCCTCTTTCTTTTATTTTTGAAAAAGAAAAAAAAAAAAATTCTGAAGCACGTTTAAGCGTATGAACGTGGAGCGTATGCATCCAAATGCGTTTTAGCGCGGATCAACTGCATTACGGGAGTATTTGCGGGAGAGACAGAAATGCCAGAGCCCCAGTGAGATGACTGCTGGAGGTTATAGTGGGTTTTCCGTGGAGAAAGAGGACCTCGGCATCCACGGAGCTTATGACTGTGTGCGAAAAGGATTAAAGCCCTCACTCTCGTCTCCGTATCGCCGTATCCGTATCACCCGGGATAGACTCGAGATTGGAAAAGTACTGACTGTTGTTGTGTTGAGATACTCCTCTCTTTCGGACAGAATATCCTATGCTAGAGGGGTTGAAAGTATATGCCGTATTTCAAGCTGTCATTTTACCTGTCGATCAAAGAAAAAGGGCGAATTCGTCGGATCGATCATCGAGGCAGATTTGCATGAAGACAATGGCCGAGGTACCATCAAAACTCGGTAACCGAGGATAAAACATTTTTTAATATTTTTCATGGACCGCGGGGGTTGCTAATGCAAGCAGTGCAAACTCTGCTCAGAAAAAAAGCCCAAAAAAATTCAAATACTCGGATACCAGTTTGCGTCACGTGCTCACACTTTCCGCTCAATCGAATATTAATATACCTGTAGCGAAGGAATTCAATTGTAATTTATCATGTTTATGGAAAAATTGCATTTGCGTAGTGTGGAAATTAAAAACCTGCGATGGAGAAGTTAAAGAAAGAAAATAATGAAAGTTTAAAATTTTAATGCGAGACGAATTTTGATGAAACTGATACTTCTCTTGTAAAAGAGAAGAAAACTTGGGAAGAAGAAGAAAAGATTTTAAAACTTGCGCGATACAATATTTTCGAGACTCTGTATATTCCCAACATTTTTAGAGATGTTTTTAATTTGCAATATTTTCAGATTTTTAGTTTGTGATAAGATCAATTGACAAATTTTCGATTTTCTACTTTTCTTTTTTACTTACTTGTGGTATTCATGCCGATTCTAAAATTTATTACGTGCTATATTTTAAACAACTATAAAATAACTGTCTTTAATATTTATTGGTTTATCTATTTATGAGAACTGTTTAACAGCCAGGGTATAAGCTACGACTTAATTTCGGATTGCATACATTTTCGTTTTTCATTCAAGAGATTCACACTTTCTTTTAAACGGTTAGTGTAGTCTTTGTTTTTTTATTTTGGCAATTAGCAAATTTTATCTTGAGAATTCAGTAAAAAATCTAGATCGTATAACTTCCGCCGATTTGTCGATTCTTGAAATTTATAAGCCTTCTCTTCCCGCCAATTACATCAAATGTCACTCTACTGATTGTTAGCATTGCACTATCAATAATTTTCTGTCCTCCAACAAGATAATAAATTAACAACAATTTCAAAAACGGATATATCTCGGGATATATACTAAACTTATATTATTTGCTACTCAAACACTTGAAATGCAGGAATATTCCCTCTCCTCAGGAGTTTTATACCTCCACAATAAAATAATAAACCCAATGTATTAACAATAAAACGTGCATATAAAGTACAAATGGAAATTGAAAGAAGAAGCGAGAGAAAATTTTATTGAATCACCACTTCATCCCTGGTGTATGGAGAAAAGTGTCTTTGGTTTCTTCAGCTTTTTGTCGCAACAATATTTTACAATCTAACGGATTTTATGAGCCAACTCCCAACGGTATTCTGCGGGCTCTTCAATCTTCCTCAACGCGCCTATGAATATAAATACGAGAAGGCGGCAGTGATTTATGCCGTCCGAATATAAAAAAAAAACAAAAAAATGGGGAAAAAAGTACGTATGTGTGTATGCCTTGAGGTGGAAGGGGAGGGTGAGGAGGTAGTTTAGAGGTAGTGGAAAGGACGATTTGATACTTGGGTTTCATTTTTACGTCGCGGTCAGTGTTTATGCCCCCGATTTTAGGACCGCCGCGAGGCCACACTCACTTTCTCCATCTCTCTCAGTTCTTTTCACACTCTCTCACTTGGACTTACTTTTAAGTGCGTTCCATACCGATTTTTATGACACTTATGACGCTCCTTAGCTCTGGTGGAGGGAGAGCTATTCCCATTTCTTCTGCCTTCTTATATTCAAAGCCAGGTCCTTGCGACCTCCCGCACTGCTCTTGATCATTTTATCGCTTCTGCTCGACCCCTTTGGTATGCGAGGCTGAATTATGCGTGCGGTTACTCGCCAAGTCGCATACCTTTGGTCGGAGATTGGGCATTATGTTTACGGTTCCAAATCAAAAGATGACGGCTGAATGCAATATCCACAGCAAAAAGCCGGGGAAAAACTTTGGGCAACGTTAATCGACCATTAACGAGGAATTCAATCGAACTGACGATTTATCGAGAAATTATATGATAAATCGATCGAGACCTAATTAGTCATGTGATGCCATTTTTAATCGAGATCAACGCTTGATCAACGCTTTCTTTTTTCCTGTTTTATGAACCCCCATTTATTAGTTAGAATTATTAGTAACTATTAATTATTCAAATGTCAATATGTAATGATTAATTAAAAACAGAACAACGCTATTTCTTCGCTACAAATCGTCTCTTTCAGTAATACACAAGTCTAATTCTAATCTAATAAGTTGAAAATCGAATCGGGAATACTAAGATTAGTAATCCTTGTTTATTTACTTTCTGTGTCGACGCATATTTGTTGACTTAAAAATTATTTACAATTATATGTGCGTTTGTGCGGATGTGCCGAAGGAAAAAATTCATTTGGCTACAATTTGGCAGATTGCGCCACCGGCACGTAATTTTTATTGAATTTTTCTCAAAATAATAATAATCATAATTTTAATCATCATAGCACTATCGATCATATGACGAATATTATTCTACTTAAATTAAATTTTATGTAATCCTGATATTAATTAAAGCTGGTTGATAAATTAATTAATTAATATCAATAATAGTATTCTCGAAGAATGTTCGTTCAAGTCCTGATCAGGTGGAGCCGATGCCAACCTTATCATGAAATCGTTCTCTTCAATTGGTTTTGATCTACTGAAGATCGAGTGCAGATCAAAAATACGTACCGCCTCAAATTGAGTTCAGGCATATAGTCACCATTTGAGATCATGCCTGATAAGATTTTGATTTGATCCGGAGAAATTGAGCGCCGATGGGTAGATCAAAATTTGGTTTTCATCAGACATTATATAACCAAAGCTGCTTGACCAGAATTTGATCTAGACTCGGCCGCTGCTTGAAGGATCCATTCACTTAATCAAAATCTGTTGATGTTCTTTATTAAAAAATGAGTCAATCAATAACATCTTGGAAGAACGAGATGAAGTTTTGATCACACACATCAGGGAAACCTGCAGCAATTTTTACTGAGGAAGACAGTTTAGAAGATAAAAAGGTTCATTAAATTGTACCCCTCGAAACACCCTGAATTCAGCGATAGTCACGTCTGTGCCACATACTTTATACAACTGAGTGCATACACAACTGATGGCAAGTACATAGAGCCAATACATAGGGTACAATGGTATATAGGAACGAGTGAACGCAGACATCGGCACGTGCTACTGAAGAGGCTGAGGGGGTCAAGCCTACGATCCCTCCCTCCGGCGTTCAATCCTCGCGATGGTACTCAGAGGGGGTTGACAGTGACAGATGACCAGTGTCCGAGGGAGCCCGATACCAATACCCGTGTCTCACTTCAGCCATCTAACGTTTCATGGACTCTCGAATGCCTACATATTCCAGTTAAACTAGTACACAGTAATCCGAATGTTGCCAGCAGCCACGAGAATCTACCACGAGACGTCAAGTTGAGCGACTTCCGGTGACGTAGGTTCATCCCATTCATAGCAATTACCATCCTCACCTCGGTCTTTAAACTGTGATCTACCTCTTGACCTCTGGACAAAACCACGAGAACCGATCGCCTAGAAATTCAGCAAATTCCTCGGTAAATCCAGCAAATCACCATAAAAATCCATCAATTCACTTCTATTTCCGTTGTATTATTTGTATCACTGGCCCTCTCCCTTTACGGTATTTACAGACCAGAACAGAGGCTCCGTGATGGGGTTGAGGTGAACTCAAGCGAATCAGAAAGTAGGGAAAAACGTAATACTCCAGTGTTTGAGTTCCCAAACATTTTCGTTATCGCACGGTTGCCGCATGTCCATGATGAATGAATGGATTCACGTAGCAAAACCGAAAAGTGCCTCTACCCTTGAAACACCATTCATTGCGACACTTCATTTCTACGGGTTAATCAATCAAAATCACCAGTGCCGGGAGGACACGTTTCAAAAGTTTTTTTTTTCCTCAATTGCCCGTTGCCGACTGACTCTCGGTTGACTGGTACTACTGCTCTCGGTAAGTTTTGATTGTGTATCAAGGGATTATGTCCTAGGGTCATTAATCAATTCTGCTTCCTCCACTTTGTTACTGCGATTATTTTCTCCATCGACAATTTCCACAAAAGGGGGAAAACCCTCATACAAACATTTTCAGTCATTTGTAAGTCATTTTTTTATTGCTGTTGATAAAAACTATTTGCAGGCACCAATTGTTCTTCGATGAGTAATTGATATCGTCTCCTTAGAATTGAAGGAGCGTATCTCGCTGATTTTTATTTTCTGGACGTTTTCACATCATAGAAAAACTAAATAACAAGTCTAATGAATAAGTTTTAATATCGGAGAAATCTCCAGGCTCATGTGTTCGTCACATTCTTACAATAAACAGAATCTACTCTAAAATCGATATGCAAATATGCATATAGAATTTAGAGTAGTGCAATTCCTGAATAATAATATAATAATAATGCAATAAATCCTGAATCATCAATAATAATAAAATTTACTGTCAGTCAGAGTGAGAATATTACATAGATTACTGAAAAAATTAAAAACTGTAATAAATGCATTAAAAACATTTAAGCACTTCTAAATGCTATCAAGACTAGTCTGAGTTGATAATGGAATGAATCGCAAAGAAAAAAAAAATCGTTTGTACATAAAACAATAACTGTGTTAGTTCTTACTTTATTATTACCTATTCGGCAAATATATGTCAAGTGAACCGTTGATTGATGTAAAAATTTAATTTAGAAAATACTTTATTCGATCTCTGATGAAACGAGAACCGAGAATTCCTGGAATGTAGAAATCAAATTCAATAACCAAGAGAAGGCATTTCATCTATTTTGGTACAGCATCATTAGAGAACTGAACTATTTTCTACAATGATGACTGCAGATATGATTCATCAGAGTAGACAGATGAGAAATGTAGAAGCTGCCAACTGCGGGTGAATCGTCCAAATGGGCGGGGATGCTGAATGTCAGACGAATTCAATCTCACTGAGGTGACAAGACAAATGTTCTTTCCCTGGGATTTCTTCCTCTTCTGCATGACTTGTCGGCTCTCGGGCGGACGCGCCGGCAACACCAGGTCAATTAGCCAAAAAATTGGGCCACTGGAGAAACCGAGTGAATATATACGAGGAAAAAGTAATTCGATTGAGAGGGCATCAAGGGTACAAAGATAAGTGAGAGAAGATGCCAGTCATCCTCTGGTAATTAGTTAAGGGTCGGTTTTCGAGTGCGCTGGGATGTAGTGGTGGTTTGCTATGGTATTTCAGGGGGTGGAATGGGAATCCCGCGGGATTCCGAGGGCGAGTCAGACAGCTTAAGCCGCACCCACACCCCCATTCTGTATTATCCGAGAGACGATATCTGGAAAAAGTTTCGAGGTGCCTTTCCAGATTTGATTGATTAACCAAGGAAATAGTGGGTGGTGAGATTGGCCGAGGGGGTCCTGTAAATTCGGTGGCTCCTAATTCGGTGACGATTGTGCTATTGAAGGAATTACGTTATTTCTCTGTCCTTATTTGATATAAATAAATTTATCAAATTATATATGTACATTCACACAGTGAACACTAACCGTCAAATACGAGAAATAAAACGTCATTTATGTTTCTGGTCTGGTAATTACAATTTGATGAAAGGAAATTATGATTTGAACCTCGTAAATTAAGATTTTTTATAGATTACTTGAAATTAACGAGATAAAAATCGTAATTGACGTTCTAATGTACCACGAAACATCTTTCTAAGTGAATTTCAATTAGGAACGTACACGAGACTTTTTGTTTCTCACTCCTACCGTCGCCTTAAAAGCAGAGACGCGTAACTGCCAATTTTTTCGCATTTTTTTTTGTTTGTTGACAGTTGAGAGAGCAGAGCAGGTGCTCCTCACGCCCATCACCGACGAATTCCCGAAAAAGCCGAAGGGCAACGATATCGAACAACTCGTCCTCTCTTTTGTAAACAATCCCTAATGCCTGGTTACGATGGCCTCTCCAACCCACTTTATGATATTGCTCACTGGGATTAGACGGGAAAAATATATTTCACACTTGGAAAATATCTCCTCCAAGCGTTACATTTTACGAGGACAATGGATTTTGGGTACGAGCAAGAATTCCCATAAACGAAAGCAACTGGGGGAAAGCTTCACTCTGGGTTTTACCGTGTCTCATACCATCCCCAGAGCTAATCTACATTCGCAATTTGCTTGTTGTCTCAGTTTTCAAACAGGTAATGGTGGTTAAAGGTGAACTTTATTCGGGGCCCAGGCTGGAAACTCCAGTCGATAACTTTCACGTGGAATATGTTTCAGGTAATTTTCTACTGACGTACAATTATACCTACTTGAACCACTACATCAAAAACTTTTCCCTCCCCAGCTGCATTTATCATAAATTGAATAACTATAGTGTTTTACCTTTTAAGATGTTTAAAAAGTTAGGTGAGCTTGTAGAGATTGTTAAAAGTTTATCAGCGAGTGAACTGAAGTGGAGAAAACAGGAGAAAATAGAGATAGTTTTGACGGTAGCAATTTGTCAGAGAAAATTGTTTCGAGAGTTCTGCTAACTCTGAGGAATTTCAAGGAGGCTGTGTGCTTTGAAACTCGCTCGAGGAATCTCAGAGGAGGTGAAAGAGGACCTCCAGGCTGCATTGATCCTGTTGTTTTCTTGGCTGGAGAATAATCCTCAGAAACTTCATCAGCCGGCGTTGTATCGTTTACGAAGGATTGTTGTTCTATGGGGATTACAACGGGTGTAAGCAAACGATGACATTTCACCAGAAACAATATCTTTCTCAAGAAGTACGGATACTTCCTGCAGCAACAAATTTCAACTCGTGTTGGATTAAAAGGGTTTTTCATTTACAGATTAACAATATTGTCTGGAGGACAGGCGAACGATTGATCTGGCTTACCTGCTGTATGCTCAATTAATAATAAGTTTTTGTTATTGTATTTGGACATCCTCTACCTCCAAAGTTGGACGAGTTGACATTTTCTTGACAATTGACATTCACTGCAATCTATCAATATGTTAAAAATTAAGTTTAACGTTGTGGTATTCAACAAATTTTATCATCTTGGAAGACTTCCACAGTTAATCGATAATAACCTGTAGGGAAGATGTTGCCAGTTGTAACGAGCTACGAATTCATCCTAAATGCCCCAGAGGCCTCCCCTGACATTTAAATCGATACAGTGCTATGAATAATTGTCACCCACAGGGGACCTCCACGATAAATCTATCTCGTATCACAACTCACCACTGTGAATTGTTACTTTTATCCTGTACCTCAGTACAATCCACCAGGACTGTATAAACTCCACCAGAAACCTTCAAGGGTAGATCTCAATCTGAAAGTACAACCGTGAAGTGAGCGATCACCTAGAGTTCACTGGGGTCACATTCAAGGAAAACCGTTTCCACTCCGTGAAAATTGAGCTCCCCCACTGGCATGATGTTTTTGGAAAGTTGATTTGGATAACGACTTCATCCCTCCATTCCACAAGTCCTTTGTTCGATTGTGATTTCTCATTTGGGGGATTTGTGATTTTTACATCGTGATTAATAGACCCGTATCAGTTCATTTGGATGAACAATTGGGTTTCACTGTTGCACGAGTTATTAATGAGTCTCTGGATGTCATCAACTGGATTTGAAAAATACTTGGTTCAATTTTCCTGATGACATCCTTCCCCGCTGTTTCTCATTTCGATACATTTGGCTGCAAAATGTCATTCATTTTTTTCGTCAGCCCCAACAATCCCCGACAGTTTGAGTGCAGCCCGAAGACAAATAGTCACTGGAGATAACTGGTCGTTCGTTACGCAGGCTCGTGCCACCCCCCAATCGTCAGTGTGTAAATTTAGAAAAAATAAATGATTTTCTAAATGAAGCCGGGGAGCTCGAACCATTCACCATACCGTCAATTATTTCAGTAAAGCATGACATATATCCCAACATGTCGATGAACCCTCTTTTGAAGATCCTGTGACCATTTGGCTCTCGTCTTTCCTGAAATATCTGTCTCCCAATTCTTTTCTAAGACTCGTAAACCAGCCAGAATGTATGCAGACTGTGGAAATTTACGAATGTAAACCAAAGTAAATTTTCATTCCCCCTCGTAAAGGTGCATTATATTTCAGAGGATTTGCATTGGGCAAGACTAACAGTTATTGCTCAGCTTCTCATCAGGACTTATGGGCTCTCCCCTCTCTCCTCAAGATACTCGACTGGCTATCCCTGGCATCTAGAGACGAATAGTCGTGGGGGATGAAATTATACTGCAGATGTATTTCGTGTTTCCTCGAGCGTAGTGAGTGTGTCTCCAACCTCTTAGTTTCCTCGAGCAATCGCTTCTTCGAAATTGTTGAGGATATAGTATTTGGACGGTATAGCCTGAATGCCACGGTTGTTCTCCTTGACTACTTCTCGTGGTCATCTTCACGTGGCAGTTTTGGTGTGTCCCGACTAATTAAGATGCTCCGGGTAATTCGAGACACCCGCCAAACTGCCGTTGCCCTCAAGCCAAATTTCGTCCATTTCCAGCACTTCTCGAAACTCGAGCAAACTAAGTGCCCGAGAGTCCTTGGAATGGTTGTTTCACGTAGACAGCAACCTAGCGTCTCAGCATTATATATTTCAGGACATCCGCCTTAGCAGAACGGAATAATCCAAGGATGGTTATAGTCTTCAAAGGCAGTCAGGAATTGCGTGACATTAAACTCACTCAGCGCAAGCTAAACTTTGGGACTGAAGACCCGGGAACAATGAAGTGACTAATATCATGGGTCGCTGTTGTGGGGCGGTTTCTGTAGGCGCCGTGTTGACTTGAGCCAGACATCACTTACCTCTCCAGAGGGATGTTGTCCAATCCTGGGGGGAGACTGGCTATTTGAGGAGAACAGAGCAATACCACTCTCCTTGGGATCAATTCATTTGACCGTGAAGTTTGGTGATGATACTGAGATAATTAGGGTTGGTATAACTGATTCATTAAATTTCCTCTCTCGAGAAATTCTGATTGTGAATTCTTCGTCGAATAAACAATGGCACCTGCTATTGAGCAGCAGAACAGCTGGCGGCCCTCGCAAAAACCAGTAAGGTTTTCATTTTGACACGCACGTCCCAGCATCGAAGCTGGGGCTGATCCCAGGGCTCTGGAATCGCTCAGCAATGTCCATAAATAGTAATATCTGTCGGTAGCCACGTAGAACGCATCGTACAGTAACGAGCCATCAGCGAGTCCAGCCACATGGGGCACACTCACTAATCCCATGAAAAAGGGGTTACCAACCCCCCATGGAACAATTCGCGAAAATTTGAATCCTCAAGTTCTCCCCAGCCTTTCCTTTTTATCACTCTCATCCCCCTACTCTCATTTTCTATCAGCTCCTTCTGTTTTCCTATTTATATTGAACTTAAATCCCACCTCGGGTGAAAGCCGAGTAGAAGACGGAGAGGTTTGATGGAGTGAGGGCGGCAGCAGCGTCGAACCTTAAGCCATCCGACACGATGTTAATTAGAAAGGCGTCTCAGGGTGCACAGGAGGTTTACAGTAGTGACTTGACTTGATTTCGAGGTTTTAGAGGAACAGTTGAATGAGGGGGGAAGGAAGTAGATGAGCAATACTCGCTTGACGGAGTCACCACGGGAGGAGGCAAATCCCGTAGGAAGTTAGTACGGATTACCGCAGACATCCATCACTCGTTTCTTTTCCAAGTCGTTGGCAGGCGAATGGTTAGAGTTAGTGGAAAAAAAGGAAGATGAAGAAGTGAGATGGTGGATGGTGGAGGTTGTGTCTGGAGGGGTTGGAAAATGCTGGTTAAAGTGCCGGCTGGGAGTTGAGACGTCGGTGTATGCGGTATTGTCCGCGAGTGTTCGTACCCGGGATTAGGGGTTGATTTTAAGGACCTCAAATACACCGAAAGACGCAAACTCACTCCGTCTCATTGCCATGAAACCAGGGGATAAAGTAGCTGGGTGACCGATGACCCGGATTGATCGACGCTTTTTCACCCTCAGACAGCTCCTTATCTTCAAAGACTTTACATTCTCACGTTGTATCTGACTCGTGTCAGTTAAATGAATCCCCTTCAATCATTCCCCTCTAGTGTTTTTAATACGGTGACATTTCCGTTGGTGGAATCTTCACCCTGAAATCATACATCAGACGCGTGACATTTTCTCGGTTCGTCAATTAACATTACGTTTTGAATGATGATTGTCATTGTGCCAGGCGATGCGTAACTATCTGATCTTGCAATGCGATAATTACTCAACGGGGCGTGAACAAAAAGATATCCCACGGCGAATTACAATCCAGCACGATCTACACAACCATTTAAAAAGCCATTAAACCGACTCGATGATTATGGGGGATGGGCAAGTTTTCCGTCTATGAAATAATATCTCATAATCAAAAGCGAAGCCCATGTAGCTTCGATGGGATATATCAGTCAGACTTAGGCGATCCGTCAGCCGCGGTTGAGATATGCATATGTATGGAGTTTCGGTGCGTTGTAACGTGCACTGTAAAAAAACACTTTTAAATAAAAAGAATTTGAGGGGTTGGAAAATCTCAACCCTTTTATAACGGTCACGTGACCTGACAGGGTTGCAGTGCGAGGAAACAGGCAAGCGACACGTGACCCTCAGACTTCGATGTTTTTAGATACGCGTGTCAAATCCCAAAACGCTTCGGCCCCGCTGCCCGCACTCATCTCACTCCGGTACTGTCTATTTTTAAAAGCCGGGTTTCACTTTCTTTCGGGGTGCTTTTTACGTACCATCAACATCTTCGCACAATGCAATCGGGGTGCGTCAAACTGTAAATACTCCTTTCCATTTAGGATTGTGGATCAATTTTATACATAACAGATCATATACTTTATGGGATGGATTATGTATTGTCTATCTAAACCCACAAGCTGGATGATTTTTATTTAAAAATGGAAAATGCTATAATCCGAACATTACACTTGAAACCATCACTTGACAAATGATTCGATTTATTTAATATTCTGGATTTTTGAAGAATAAAATTTTCAATGAGTGTTGGTTTTTCCGAAAACCGAAAAACAGTCGCAAATTCATCGAATAATAATTTGCAATTTATTATTGTCGAAAGAGGTGAAGCGGTTTGAAAATGGTACATTGGAGTTTTTAGTGGACTTAGCGGTTCTCGCTGTCAATAGGAGGGATTGAAAAGTGCAGGGATAAATGCCACGCAGAGGGAAAACTTTTGGTGAATTGAAAAGAAAATAGAGGAATGCTCGAAGGAGAGAAGGGGTCATGGACCGTGTCCCCAGCTAATTCTTTTTCCCTCGGGAATATCTTGCCCGTTCTCCCTTCTTTTTCCTTTTTGTCACAGTGACGTCAGTGAGTCCAGCCACGGGGTCTTGGCAAATCGCGGAAGACGCGCACGTTAATGGCCTCGTAAAAGTTAACGACAATGTTCCACCCACGAATTCTCCACCTCCCATTTCTAGTTGGTTCGCGTCTATTCTGTTTTGTCCTCTCTTCCTAACCTTATACCCTCGGCCACCCATAGATTCCTGAAACCGGCGTCTTTCTAGAGAAAAGGACGCGTTTCACGTCCTAAATTAGTGGCTCGGACGTGGAATTAATTTCAACAGGCGTCCAATAGTAGTTTGCCGCACGGATTTGTCTGGTGGGATCTTTATAAGCCGTCCAAAAAGCCAGCAGCGAGTAGCCAAAGTGATTGTATCGGATATCCGATGGGGATCGACCGAGGGGTGCCATTAACCAACTCCCTTAACTGGCAAAGAAAAACTTTCCCCCCGGACATTGGCAATTCCCGATACTTATTTTACACTTGTTATTGCCAATTTCCTGGATTAAAATCTCAAAACAAGTTTTCTTTAACAATTCCTAATCATCTAGTCCACCGAGGAAAGTATGATACTCTCCAGGGGCTATTCTCTCCCGAAATTATGGCACCAGTTTCTGATTAAGTCCATCCTTTTGTGGTCAAGTCATTGAATTCACTGATGGCACATGATTCCGGCAGATGTGGCCACTCTATATAATAATGCAGCGTAGAAATATCAGTTTTCAATATTATGATAAAAAATATCACAACAATAATTATTATTGGTCAAATTTTATATAATATCGTCAAAATATTGCATATATATCGGGAATATTATTAATAAAAATATCTTACACTTGAAACATTATAATTCAAAGGTTTTCTTACTTTTGGTATTTTCCTGCTGCAATATTTTAATCCGTTCTTTTTGCATTTGATTTGAGTCTTTTATTTGTCGTGTTCCCTTAGATTTGAATTTATTTTTGGACTGTACTTTTTGTCATAGCATTTTTTTATTATACATTTCATGTTTCTTTCAATGACTTCACTGTCTCTAAAATCATGTCATGTCATTCTAAAATCATTGAAGTCAAAATCGAAGGCACTACAATCAACCCTAAAATCACATGAACTCAACTCCATTCCGAAGTGATATGGTCTGACTCCATCAAGAAGTGAAGTAGCTCCTGGGCTACTCCCATTACTTAATCTAATTTAATTGAGAACTTCAGTTGCCAACAATGCCATATCTTTTCGTTCAACTTACAATAGTCTGATTAAAGTAACACTCCTGGTGAAGGGGTTGAATGAAAGAAAAGTGTGGTTAATGCTCCGTGAATTTGTCGAGTCTTTATCTCAAGCACAAGGAAAGAAATTGGGAAGCCTTAACCCAACGCATCTCTCCGTGGGCACGATAATTGGAAGGGGTGCTTAGCATATTTCTGGTTCTAATCACAGACACCAGTCGCTAAGTAAAGGGTGGTTTAAAGTCTCTCTCCTCTCCTCAATTTCACGTCCCTCCCTCACCGGCCTCATTACCACCATCTTCATCGCAGTGTTCTGTGGCTGTGTGGCTGTATTGCTCAAGCCCAGAGCCATTGGCTCTGCAACACCCCTTGTTGTATTCGAGATAGAGCTTAGGGAGCTACCAATCTGCTTACAAGCCCCTTAGCTTGAATAATTAACAGCGGGACTAGAGGAGAGGGGTGATCCTATGCGACTTTTTGCCGGTGTCATTTATTACAAAAACCACCTTGTTCGTTAACACGCTATTTGATTTTCAATAGGTATTTGAATAGGATTAACAACAGGTAGATTATTCACCCGGATTTATTTTTTCAAGATTCGGTGATTTGTCATTCTGTTCCTCTAAGATATTCCACCGAATCTTCATTTTTTGTCTCCGTTTTCGTACCTTTACTTATTATCATATAGTTTCATTGTAATAAACGATTTATTTTTTTTTCAGATCTACCCTTACTGTTGGAAAGTCACACTTGAAATTTGAATTTAGAAAACTTGAAATTTATAACAACGAATTTTTTATTAGCTAAACAATTCACTTAGTTAATATTCTGGTATGAAAAACGCATGACATGAAAAAAATAAGAAAATGTTGAACATTTCGGCAACAAATTCCATTCACACAACGAATTTTAAATGTATTAACAATTCAATTGTATTTGATCTTGAATAAGTGAGACTTTCATTGAAAAATCAAAAGACATTCAATATTATTAACCAAAGTTTCTTGAAGTTCAAAGGATAATGTGAAATTTAGTGATCGTTCCAATTGAAATCGAATGGAAACTCATATAATTGATAATTTAGATGAGTTTATCACTGACATTTAATTAATTCTTCAATGATGTATTCGTGAAATTTCCTATTCCATCGGACTAAGATTGAGTGGCTGAGTTTATGATAAAGTCAACCCCAGAATTTAAACTTCTTTCACTTTTTAGACAGTTATTGTATTAATTTTTAATCTAGTCGACTGTCCAATCGTTATCTTAAGCTCTGCCTCCTACCAATCTATAATTTTTCAATGTGTAAATTTAAAATGTGTAAATAATGTGTAATTTTTAAAGGAAAAGAATAGAAATACTAAAATAAATTTAGCACAAGTTAATTCAAACGCTTCGATATAAGAAGTTAAAGGATTAAGTAAATTGCGATAAATTGTAAATACATGTCTGCCAGATATAAAAAAATGAAAATAAAAAACTAACTTTCCATTTAGTTTGGGTTTGAATCTGAATAAGGATACCCTTAAGCTATTTTTTCCAAGATTCGATCATTGATCATCTGTAATCCGCCACAACTCAAACAAACTTCAATTCTTAGCCCCCAAACTACCCCTTCTAATCATCCTGTATTTTCATTATAATAATGTTTTTGTCAACTGTCTAAACTCATTACTCTTCCAAAAGGGTTTCATCCAAACAATCAACTGGATTGTCATGGGAATCACAGGTCATTAATTCACCGATCATTAGTCACACATCACAATCTTGTACAAAATTCAAACGAGCATAGAGTACACAAGCATTCACGCATACACCTTCCAACAGCATCAATGCACATAGATACGACAGAAATATTTATCAGGCATACGATGGATTCTCATAAACTGTTTGCACTGGCAGGGAACATTGTCGTGTGTGCAGCGTTTCATTTGCCTAAGCCGTGAATATCAAACGACGTAAATTCGTCAGGCTGATTTCGTCCATGCAGCGAGGATTAATGGTAGTTCTGAATATTTCATTATTGGGAAAATTCCCATTTGAACACTCGATGTTGTTATTTGAATGTGCTGAGTGGAAGATTCGGTATAATTGTATTTACTCTGCTTAAACGCGTGGCGTAATTTTTACTAAAATTTACTCTGATGTTTTCCTTAAATAAATGCGAAGCCCCCTCCCACTCCCCACATACCACATTAAATGAAAATTTGAGAAAAGAAAAGATGATTTTAATATCATGGGGAATCGAACCCTCAACCCTTTTATATGTCATAATAAATAAAGAAATTTTTTTCTAAAATGCATTTTGTAAATTATTAAAATTAACATTTTTAAATATTTATTATTAAGAATTAAATATTAGAATTTTTCTTGGCGATAATTTTTCCGGGGATATTTTATTCGGGATATTTTTTCCGGGGATATTTTTTCCGGGGATATTTTTTCCGGGATTTTTTTTCCGGGATATTTTTTCCGGGGATGTTTTTTCAGGGATTCAAATAAAAGACGCAGTAAGACAGAATTTCACAAACAAATCAAAGATGAACACAAAGAACCAGAATAAAATGTCAGAAATGAAGAGACCATTGAATTTATCTTTGAAACCAAATACTTCAACACTTCAACTTCAATGAAGAATCATCATTTTTTAGTTCATTGAAGCTTGCAGAATATTAGTATCATGTAAGAAATGAACTCCAAACTTTGTTTATCGAGTAGATGGGGGAAACCAAAATCAATGTAAAATTGTATGCCCCCCATTTGTACATTAATTTCATATACACACTCATGTATTTCATAACATTGACAATTAATAAAATAAATAAAAGTAAAATTACAATTTATTTTTTTCTAGGGCTTAATTTAGTCCTCTTTATTTACAACATAATTATTCAATGAATGTTATATAAAAGCTCAATAAAAGCTTCTTTTAAGAATAAAAATTTTGATATCATGTTTTTATGTGCTTTGGATTGATCCTGGGAGTGGCTGCAATGCTTACAGGACCGATGAAAATCCAAAGACAAAAAGAGAGCTTTGGCTGCTGTCTTCTATTGAAGGCTAAAACGCTTAATTCGCTGATACGGATTTGCAATTACTCTGATTTGTCGGGTGTCTGAGCTTGCGCCCATCACCCATCCAAAAGGGGATCAGTGAAACGTTACTTTTCATTGCTAGGGTCGTTAGGTTTATTACAAATTTCAGAGCCATCCGGTTTCACGGTCCGAGCACTCTGTGACGGATTATAACCTTCAAGTGGCTGCATGGAATTTGATTAATTTTGGCGGGGTATTAATATCCTCTCATTCTAATTAATAATCCAATGGTTGGTGATAAATCTGAGGAATGCACATCAGACGTTTCATTTTCAAATTTATTGGATTGAGATAGCGGAAAAATTGTCACTCATTTCTGAAAGCTTTCATTTTTTTTTGTTCATAGAATTAAGTAAAGTAAATTCAATCCGTGATACCAACACAAAATCGTTAATTCCCAAGCGCGATGACCTCCAGCTATTTCCTCTTTTATCCATCCCATGTGGTGCACGCTCACTGCGTAAGTACAATCGCTTTTGCTCCATACTATATTAAACCCCTACAGGTTGGTGAGGGGTTGGAGAAAGATCATTATCAGAGGCTTAACCACGCGAGAATTTTTAATCAGAGGGTAGACCAACCCTTCGCTATGAAGCCACGCTATCTCTCTCTTCAATTCGGATTCGTATTTCCAACGATGATGCGTATGATAATTGTCACGAGGGTTTATCAAATTTATTCTCATGTAAATAAAACTTACGGTGGCAATATTGAGTTATTGCTCAATTGCAAGAGACACCGCCATACGCCGCAATTCCTTCTTAGACACTTTTCCTGTATCTGTATGTGGAATTTTATCCAGAAAAATCACACCTCCTCTTAGAGCCATATGATCTGGTAAATGTTGAGACACCAATTCATAGATCTCGTACTCAGTCACCTGCAACAGAATATGTATATGATTTTTCATCATTCCAAATTCAGATGTCAGCCAATCAGAGCAGTATTCGAAGCTCTCAGACAGTTTTATTTCCCGAATTTCTAAAAAATTTCTACTGAAAGATATTCGAGTATCCCGCAATATTTTTGGTACATTACAGTTGCGTGTGGGTGCCTCAACACAAAAGCCATTGGGTGTTCAGCATCTGTTAGATCCGGTTTCGCTACCACAGCAACTTCTAAAACATCAGGATGTTTCAGGATAACTCGCTCTATTGTACCAGGTATGATATGGATATTGTTTCTGAATTTTATCAATTCTTTCAAGCGATCAACAATGAAGAAGTCACCATCTTCGTCGTAATATGATAAATCACCAGTGCGAATCCATCCTGAAATAAATAATACATTGCATATACCTGTTGTTTTACTTATCCGTCTATATTACCTTCTTCATCAAAAGCGGCCTTGGTATTCTTATCGTCTTTATAATATCCTCGCATCATCCCTACATGTTTGACATACATTTCTCCCTCTTGATTGGGTCCCAATATTTTTCCATTCTCTGGATCAACGATTTTGATTTCACAGTTTGGAGCGATTTGTCCGCAAGACATGAGTTTTCTATGTCTTTTGATACGGGCGGTTACATAACCTACTTCTGTAGTACCTGCATAATACATAATCCATAAGACAACACCCCCGAAATTACTTAATGAGTCGAAAAATATTCATATAATAATTCATCTCTCTCATTACCGTAACAATTAACTATCACAGCATTCGGATAAATATCCCCCAGGAACTCATCCACTTCTGGGATCATACCGATTCCAGTGAAAACTACCATTTGCACAGATGAAAAATCGTAACTTTTGATCGCTTCTACTTTTGACATTCTAGCTGCAATCGCTGTATTTGATGTCATCATGTTGGTGACCTACGGGAAGAAATTACAATATTAATCGAATTCGAATTGGTGTATTTCTTTTTTCATTTAATTTATACATGATTCGTTATTTCTGATTGGTCTCCGCATATAAGGGTCAGGAAGGTGAAAATAATATATAGCATCGGGTGGCGAATAATAATTCCAGGACCATGTAGAGATCAGATAATGAAGTTTTCAATGGATATTGTTTTATTCCTCATTTAGTGCTGAGGGTACTTGAAGAAATACGTTACCTTGTACTTTTCCAGTATTTGAGCAATGATTTCTTCGGTTAAATCAGTGCGAATTACAGCTGTAGAGCAAGAAGTGATGGTCCAAAACATATTGGATATTCCAGTTGTCCAGCATATGCCAGGGGCCCAAAAATTGATCTTTGGCTTCTCAGAGATGGGATCCACGATGAGAGTTAATCTTCGATAACTAAGGAGAGCACCTTTGGGGAATCCGGTGCTTCCGGATGTGTAAGCAATCCAGGCTGGTTCTTCAATATCTTCCAGAATGTTGGGTTGAAACTCAGAAAGTTCAGTCACATTCTGGGCCTTCAAGATCTGAGAAAGAGATTCGAAACCCGGGGTTTCCTTGAAGGCAATGATCTTCGCGGTAGATCCAACCTCATCGACCGCTTGTTTTATGATTGCTATGGTCAAATCGTCAGCGAAGATTATCTTTGGTTGCGTGAGATTCAGAAAATATTTCGCCATATCTGGGAAGAGCAGAGATACAACAGGAAATAATGCAATTATATTATCTCCACGCAGAAAAAAATATTCAGTAAAAATTACGGAATGTTCACGTAATTCAAATGACATTATTTCCCGGCAGTTTTATGGGAGTCGAACGAAATGAATTAATTAAACGATTCGGAATTTCTAGTTCATTGCTGAAAAATGTATAAGATCGTTACGTAAATGTTACAGAAAATTCTTCGTAAAATTTCCCATGCGTCGGGGAAAAATGACGAACGGCGTAAAATGGCTCCCAGATTGGTACAATTTGTGATCCAACTCATACTTTTCATTGAACTTCATTTCACTCCCGGATTAGCGTTCGAATTGCAATTTTTACTTTTTTTTTGGTAAATTTTCAGAGATTTGTATATTCGTGAGAGCATTGCTAGCTACCATCATCCAAAACTGCGTTCCACCAAGGATTTATGATGTGCCCAGCGAGAATTGTTGCAATTACCGGGACATACGTATCCAGATGATTATAGGTGCATATTCCGATTACATCGTCAGACTTGAGCTTTTGATTTTTCAACCAGACGGAACATCTAAGGACTCTGTCTGTTAAGTCTCGGTAAGTGTCTTTCCTATCGGTCGCAGCATCGATCTACAATTCACATACAATTAGATTTGTTACAGCCTTTTAAAATTTTTATTGAAGAATTTCATTACCAACTTCTTTGATTATGAATTGCATTTACGGCGGAAATGTTTTTGCCCTGTTTATTAATGTTCAGAACAGGTAAAAGATAATATCATACACGGAGAGAAATATTTAGTAAAAATTACGGAACTTTCAGTTCACTTACCGATTACGGAGTTGATTCGAAAAATTTAAGTGACGGTATCATTATTTTTCACCGATAATTCAGATTAAAATTACGGAATACCGCGGAAAAATTCCGTGACTTTAGATAAAAATTACGTGACAGTTCCGTAAAATTTCCAACAACCACATTTCGCTTCAGAATTACGGAAAATACACGTAATTTTTATTGAATATTTCTCTCAGTGTACATTTGACTTGAACAATGGTTTAATGGAACGGACAATTACGAAAAAGTATAAGCCCTCCGGAATATGGGATTTCGATCGATTTTAATTGAGAAATATTAGTAAGCACATAATTTCATCTAAGGTAAGATTTCCCGTCAGATTCATATCCAGTTGGAAATTTATTGGAATTTAAGTTAGAATGTCGTCTTAATTTTTAGTTAAGCGAATTTGGATCCAACTTTAAATGAAAACATTCAGTAATTTTCCAATTATCTTGGAAATTCAAGGAAATCAGATTATTCATGTTTAGGATATCGAAGCAGTTTCGTCAAAGTAGCAAATTTTTTTCGAATAATATTCTAGTTTCGGGGGAAATTTTTTTTTTCTGATTTTTTACGATTGAATAGGTTTTTGAGAATTTTGCAGATCGTATATTGTGAAATGGAGTATGCAATTGTTATAGACATTACATGTTGAATTTAAATTAAAAAAAAATCTGAAATATGTTTGGTTGTTTTTCTGCGTAAAGCAAAGCTTTCAGTCCATTCTAAAAACTGTAAAAAGAGTAAGAAAGCTCAAGTTTTTAAACCCATCGTAAAAATTAAAATTGAAATGCAATAAAATTTTCAATATATGAAAAATCACAGAAGTTATCGCCTGAATTTTAACTATTTTCATAGTTTGTCTGCATCGGTTTTCATGGATCAGAAAATTGAGAATTACATAAATATTCACGAAATTAATTGATTCGTTAATGAAGAATTCTCCAGAAATTTCATGCCACTCTATTACGGTAGAAAATTTGAATTTTTTTTTGCTTGAAAAACTTCAAATGTCATTTTCCAAAAGTGTAATAAATTATGGACATTACCTGAGCGATCCGATCCGGAAATTTTCTGAGTCTCTCCAACAATAAATGCCTATATTGACACCAATGCCTTGGAATTTCAACCATTCCTTTCCAAATTCCATTATGATAGAGTGGATCTTTCTAGAAACGTACGATAAGTTGAGATGAAATAAAAAAATACCGAGTGATTACTCACAACCAAAATTTCCATTGAAGTTATCTCCTAACAATGTTTTGCCTTCAAATGTACGACTATACGTTCAACTAAAAGGTCACAAGCGAACTTTCGTTGATTATTCCCGAAGTTGAGTAGAATGAGTACTAAATTTGCGTCACAAAAATGATAAAATTTTATTATGTGCTATTAAGATTACAAAGTGATAACTAGTCTTCATAAAAGAATCCAATAATAGTCTTTGAAAACATTCATTAATCTTGATGAGTTTTGAATGATCTATATATATTTCTACAGATATTATCTATAGATATTATTTCTATAGATTTTATTATAAGAAAGTTTTCTTATTCTCACACGTGAAAATCATACATAAACATATATTGTAGATGAAGACTTTACATTACATGAATAAACCTTAAACTTAAAACTTGGAAAGCCATTTCTTATTTTCAGAAAAAATCTCTCAATTTCACTTTTCATGTTTTTTTTTACCGATTTCTGGCGAATCGTTCTGTCGATCTGATTAATAGTCTGCCAGACATCTTCAGAAATTACCAATACATCCGGAGAGTCCAGATGCTGGTAAAGGACTTAATGTAAAAATAATAGATCTTAAAGGAAATATAATGAAATTCAAGACCCAGTTTAAGAAATGTTTTTCCCTTTGACGAAAATGGTGGATCAATTCGTTGAAAATTTTCGGAATTCTCGCCTCGTTACCCCATCTGTCACCGAGCACTAAACCAAACGAACCGTACCTCAATTTCAGTTTCTGGAAGATAGAAGGGTAGAAGCCCTCGATTAGCATCATCTTGAGACATTCCACGTCACAGTGACTACCTCCTCTCTTTACCATTCATATGCAAAGCCAAATCGAATGGTGACCACTGAATTTGCATAGCGTTAAATTTTCTGTGATTTCCAAGGAGACTGGCAATATCCCCCTGGTATGAATCTGGTCACCATTCCGCATTGTGCACGTTATATACTCCTAAATCTGGAGAAATCCGACAAGATGTATCAGAGGTTTCGGCACCCTCTTCCATTGAATATTCAAGTGGCTATAAATTCAATGGAATAGCTAGTCGTTATGTATAAATGATTTGGTCAACAAATAAATAATTACCAATAGCAAATATCCATAACTAACTTTGAGGCTACTAATAGTCCATTACCGCGCAACCCCAAATAATTAAATAATTACTGAATTTTCTTACAATCGGCAATAAATCGACATCTTAATAAACCAGTTCTTGTTCATAATAATCAAAATCCAATCTATAAAACTTCAACGAAGAAAAGCTTTTGGGTAAAATTGGAAGATATTTTGTTTTGAAAAGTGAAAAGTTGATTTACAAATTGGTGAGAATTGCAAATTACAGCTCAAGTGGTCAGTAAAAGTGAACAGAAATTTGGAAATTTATAAAATCTATATATTCTTGAGTTTTATGTTGATTTGATATCGATTATACTGATCGTTAAAAGAGCCGATATTATTAATTCAAGTGACACTGAACTTTACTATATGCTTTCAATAAAAGGTAATACACATGAAGTCAGTTACCGAGAGTAAGCTTATTTCTCATTGGCCATTACGAATTATACTCATTTCTCAGTGGTCAATCGTCTGTATGCTTACTATAAAGTCTCGTCCAAAAGTTCCATGTGTGGCTTTAGATTAGAGAAGCCATGACATTTCTCAGAATAATTTGTCATCAACGTGTTGCAATTAAGACCGTAGAACTTCATGATTAATTCTGATTCGGTGAGCTTGATTTGAGTCTGAAGTTTGCTCACCTGTAATCAGTTCGATCAGGTGCAGATGAAGTGGGCCTGATCTTATACTAAGGTCCGTTAGTCTGCAATTATTCGAATCAGATTCTGATCAGGTGCATCTGACCTGAAATCGAGGAGTCCTGCAGTCATTCTGATAAAGACCGGTTTCATTGCGGTCGCTATCCACTAAAGAATTAACTGGCTTCAATAAGAATCGATGTTCATCTATGAGAAATGCATAATTGTCCGCTGATCACTCAATCGGAATGATACGCCCATAGAACATCCTCAAAGCATAATATTTATTAGTCGAAATTAGGTTTTTACGTTGGTCATATATCTCGTTCCGAATTCAATATTTTCCCTGAGGCATGAACGATCTCGGTGGTTTAATCCCGAGGATAAACATGGCCCTCTTCTTCTACATGTACATGACCCCATAGCAACACTCTCCGTTAATACGTTGGCATTCAGTGCCACCGAGGAATATCCGCGGAGCCGTGAAACTCGGCATTAACAGAGGGAGAGCCCTGGCACATACGTGCCATAACAAATGATCGTCTCCGCTCCCTTAATGGTTTTCCATGAACATTCAACTTCTACTTGGTGTATGGCGACTCACGGATAAATGTCGCCCTTTGATCGATTACCTTTTGTCACACCACTTTACGCACTCACTCGTTGGGAAATGATATTTTTTAATCAAAAGACTGTCCGCTCACTTGTTCTCCATCTCATCAGGAAGATAGTCCTCACGATTTAAAGTCCCAGTCCCAGGGGGAGGTCGGCTTAAAACCAGCGGGTTTGAGTCATAATACTCTGGCAGTTGGATTGACGTTATGCAGAACTGACGCTTATGTAGGTGGCGTCCTCTGGCTCAATGGGATTCGGATATGTATACTGTACCAGGAGTGGGTCTCACCCTCGTCTCGTATAATGACCACTGCCGATCCGGCTCTTCCTGGGGTGAGCTCACAACACACATACTTGGAGGATGCTATAATTAAATCCGTTAATCAAGGCTTACGATAGTGAGTGACCCTATCAGCTTCAGTTAGTGTGATAGGAGATTCAGACCGATTGCTATTTTCCATCTATTTCGCTTATGAGTTTCCGGGATTTTTCACATTTTCCTCCCGAATAGAAGTATAGTCCTCCTCCAGTCTGAAATTGATGATCTCATTAATTTCACACTCAGGAGTATAAATATGTGATTTTTTGATCATGCCTGCATATATTATATATTCTGTTCATCATTAAATGCAATCAAATTTTTAACGAATCAAACATTTGGGGGAATTATTGCCTGATTTTTAAATGCATCTGAACTTCGAGAATATTTAAAAAATTAAGTGATTCGTCAATGAAGAGTTATCCAGAAATGCCACGCGTCACTTTGTCATAGTTGAAAATTTGATTTTTTTAACTTGTAAATTCAAGTTTAATTGTCTAAAATTGTAGCAATCTGACATCGTATTCATGTTTATGCAATTCTCAATGTAGAAGTTTCAATTTGATATCACTTTTTTTCGATTTACCGTGAGCAGTAATAGTCAGGGAAATCCATTTACAAAAATTTTCAGTCTCCCAAATGACGAAACTCAAGTACCATCGCTGGAGCAGAAGAGGACAAGAACCCAATGGTTCAAGTGTAATTGGCGCTGGAGTAGCTACTCGTCTTGCTTCATTAGAGGAAATATCTTCCCCATTGTGAAGAGCTTATATACCCATGTTTCCGTTCACCCAAAGACAGAATTATTTTTGTTTTCAAGTGGATACGGTCACTCGATGCCTCCGAATCTCCCCAGCTCCAGGGCAATACGATGACTCCCCAGTTTTTGTCCTTTCATTCCTCTTTTATTCTCCTATCTGTGAGTTTTTCCATGTTGGTCTGACTGTCGCTTTATTTCGAAACGTGGAAAAGCTTGTGACAACCTAATCTTTTCGAGTATCGTTCTTTTATTCTGGGGCGGTGTCAAAGGAAAAATGGAGACATCTTGAAAAGATATGTTTTTGCCCCAGCCCTTTCCTCTGAATTCTATTAAGCTATTTGATTTGATAGCAGAAAGAGACAATAAGTATTCATTTTTTAAGAAACTAGTCAGTCCGACCAGCTATTTTCCATGTCAATGAATCTCCATACCCAAAAGAAAATTGATTTTTAGGTAAAATATGAAAATGGGAACTTCACGTTTACATCCATTCATTTAAGGAACGGATACATTGGCATGGAAATCATTTCCCAGAACTTGGATAATCAAAAAATATATAATCATATCCTCCCAAAACTGTTTTGTAGATCTAAATAATCGATATTAGGTTCTGATCCTCTGAAATTAAATACCAGCTTAAGATTGACGACCAGCATATGTCCCAAGTACATTCAAGAGTTTAACTGTACACTTGTATTTGAAGGATGAGAAAAAAAATAAACCCATAGAAACAGAAACATAAGCAGTAAGAAGCCACAACACCCAGTATTAAAATCTCCTCTAATGACCAGCATGTTTGCCTACCACGGAATTAGCCGCAGAGTGGACCTTCACCCTTTCCAAAAACACCTTTTCTCACTCAAGAGAAGATGTGAAACAATGGTAAGAGTCTCAAGTGGATTCTGGTCAAAGCTGAATCGATTCAACCGAGCAAAAGAGGATGCTTCTCCAACGTTTTATCCATGCAACTGCTCAACGAAAAGAAACTCCCGAAGATACTTGAAATAGTGAAGGCGAAAATATACGGGCACACCTTTTGTACATGAGGGGAATTGTGTGGAGAAGAGGGCTTCACTCGTATGAGTGCTTGCGTACACATTTTTTCAAGTTTTGAGATGCCGGCTGCATACTAGGGCAGGGAGAGAGCACCTGTTGAGAGAAATACCAGAGTTGAAATCTGCTTTGACCATTTGCCAAAGCGAGTTGTTACATTCCCATGGAGTAACAATCCTGTGATTACATGAATAATGGAATTATTCATTTTGTTGTCAGTCCACATGGCAATTATAAATTCATAAAGGTTTTGTGGTATGGAGAGATTTTATGTGATTATATACCTGGGACAAATTGGAATGAATGGAGTATGGAGTAATTGTAATGTATTCATTTGAATCGTCATATTCTATATATGTAGCACAGATGGAATCCTGCTACTTACTGTAAATACTATGCCAAATCCTCTTCACATGTACAGAAGAATTGAATGAAAATTACTAGATAAAGAATTTGAAATTATGAAATTACGTACGAGCTGTAAGCCGCGAGCCAAATTAAATTCAATAAAAAGTGGTGGTTGGAAGAGAAATTGTACGAATCATCCGATAAATTCTCCGATCTGTTCCGTAAAAATTACCGACCTGTCTGATGACTCACCGTTATGTCGATAACAAGTCATTCTTTCATTTTACCCCGACTAAATAAAATCTCTCAACTTATCTTTTCCAAATCTTGTACCGAAAATATCTGAACAATTAGGCAATAAGATTACTGGAGCCTCCCAATATATTTAGTAATCGTAATAATAATAAATCCGACGAAAAAACAATATGTCTATGAAGATAATAAATTATTTACCAATTCAGCTGCCACATACCTCCATTATCCAATTAATCGCAATAAAATCCTGACAGATAATCTTTTCAATGTTTTCTGAATTCCTCATATATCCATTCGTTTCTCCTCCATCACCGCTGGGTCTATTTCCAAGAAGTCTGTTCCTCGTCAAGATTCAACTCCGCTCGAAGAAAAAAAAAACCCTTCCCCACAGTCTCCTTATCTCCAAATAAACTGGCCCCAGCCGCCAAGCAGTCTGCCCCGGCTTTTTTTAGGTCCACCGCCGGAGAAATCAAATTAACTCTCGAATCTATCTATCTATTACAATCAAAAGATCACGAGTATCTTTTTTCACCTAATATACACCCTGCGAACCCTCGTCGTCCTTCATCGAGGATCTAATGACGTCGAACGATATGAGGGGGAAGAGATTTTTTTTTCTCCTCTTTACTGAAAAACGAGGGTAGACCCGATGGTTGGAGGAGAGTTGGAGATGTGAAAAGGTCGAGAGAGCAGTGATTCTCCATGGTTTATGGTTTTATAATGCGAAAGGTTGACCAAGAGGGTCCAGGCTATAACACATGGCTCTGTATTCACTTTCAATCCCAAAATATCCACAGAGGGACCGACTCATCTCTGTACTGTCCACTGCGAAAAGTGTAATGAGCCGTCACGCTGCCAGGGTTTACCCCACCAATAAAATCTATATTACAATTCAAAGGGGGATTTCCAATTTTTTGTCATTTTTTTCACACTCTCCTCAATGGGGGACATACATCATTTCCAGTCTTGGTTGAAATTTTCGGCAGATGACCAGACTACGCACCCCACATGGTCAACAAATATAATGTGTTTTATATTAGGTTTTTTAAAGAATAAATTACCGTAACGAGTGCTACGGGGATGTTTCATTTTTTCATTAAATGAAGGGTTTGAATTACCATTCGGGGACCCTCCAAGTGGCAATAAATCCTCGGATTCCATGAAATGGGAAATATTTGAAAGAGTTGAGTGGTTCAGTCCATCAATCATATCCTGAAAGGGAAATCCTTTTACTGAATGGAATTACGTAAATTATAGATTAAATCCACCCCATATTTCCTGTATTTCCTCAATGACAATTCAATCAACGTGGGAGGGGACTATTTCAGTATTTTGTAAGTTGTTCGTTTTTTAATGTGAACAGTGGGTGTGTTGAATTATATTTAGACACTTCGTGATTCTACTACACTCGCTTGCCAACTCTTCTTTTTACCGTGTGTTGGGATTATTTTCGGCCACATGGGAAAGCCCTTCGGCAGGTGCCTCTGAGCGATTATAAATAATCATTCTGGTTTTCAGTGGTTCTTCACTCTCTTCGATGGTCCGATGAAGGCGTTCTAAGAGACGTATTATAGTAGATAAATTCATAAAGTCACGATATTCGAAGAAAAATTGAATTTAATAAACTTAAACATGATACAAATTAATATAAAACAAACACACCTGTCCATAAGAATGGATAAATGGCGGAAGACTGTCAAGGAAATGTGACCCATTGGCAGGTCAAAGCTTTGAAGGCCTAATTGTCCTTTGATCCTGTTTTTTTCAGGCTGTGGGGTCCCTGATGTTATGGGCCCGACCCCACCTGAGGGTGTGAACTCTGTTTCCGTCATCTCTCTGTATTTTCTCGCCGCCGATACAACAAAAAATTACTGGGCCTCAATATTCTCACTTATAAATATCACAGCAACAATATTAATTCATTTAGAATTATACGCATAGTTTTGAGGGTTATCTATACCCGAGATTAATCTGAAATCTTGTTATAAAAAAAATTAATAATCTTTAGAATCCTATGCTAATATCAATGAATTTTAATAGCCCATATCATATTACTCATCATAACAAGAATATATTGATGGGAATATTGGTGATGCACAAAGTTCATTGATCAAAATTCATTCTTAGTCACATGGCTATTATTCAATAAATATTTTCGAAGCACCAGCATCAATAAATCTTCTACTGGACCGAGTGTACCTTCTTGTCCCTCACGTAATCTTTCTTCAAATATTAAAACATATTCGACCGATGTCTCATAGATTCCTCCCATATGCAGCCCTGTCACCCGGTGTGTGTCACAAGAGACAACCAAACGTGAAATGGTTGATCATCAGTATATAATACCACGAGTGTACAAGCAGTTGGAACCACACATGATACAACAGAAGAGAACAAAAAGATAAAGGGGATTTGAAGTTGACCTGGCCTGGGTATGCGTGTCAGTACGCCGATCTTTATGAGTCATTCTCGATTCGGATAAAAATACCGGGTCGCTTGTGTAAACATTCAGCCCCTGGGGAATCCACTGTTCTTCTCATTATTTTTTTTGTAAGCACGCATACCGTAATATGTTTCACACGGATCGCGGTATTCTCCCGGGGATTTAATTGAAATGAAAGAGAAAGGATTGTACGAATTTTGCGGTCTCACGATAGTCTACAATGACTGGGGTACAATGCTTTCTCCAGAAAATTAAATTTCATTCTCGATTGATTACGAAGAATGGATGACTCTCCGATGATGTCGAAGGTTTTTTTTTTGACAAATAAAAATTTATGGAAATGGGAATGTTGAGGTTTGTCTCCAATGGAGGATCAGCCAGTGATGAACAACCCTTCAGAAATTTTTTATAGGAGTCTTTCCACAAACGCTATAATCTGTGGCATTGTTTGGCCAAAGGTGGAACGATTTGTCAATTCTACGAGCTGCGAATGGACGACAGTTTGCGCTCACTTATGGTAGTTTGAGGATAAAGTGGTACGATAAATAATCCCTGGCTGGCACGGGTCTCAATGCCAAATATCGAAGGGTCGTACCTCAGACAACAGCTTCACTATTACACAACAACCAGTTGTTAGGTGATGGGGTACCGAGTCAGGTAAAATGTCATAAATATCGTGACAATACTCAATGTTTGACAGCAACATTAATGACACTCGAGGCTCTGTACCTTGAGAACGCGTAAACCGATACAAAAGACTCACTGAAATCGGGGAAATTGAGCGTAACGAGATCCCAAGGCGTTACTGATGTCTCGGGGATAAATGCAGGAAGTTCACGCTCGACTTGTCACTCATTTCAGCTTTTCAGTTTTGCCACTTGAGTTTTGGATTTTTGAAGATCATTGTAGATTTTAATGATGGGCATTGGGGGTTTATTATCTGGTGACGTTCTATGATTTATTGTTGGAACTCGGATTATTGCTGTGGACCTCAAACGGTTTCTTCTCGGTGAAATTAAATATTTGGGAATATATTCAACTGCATAATTCGGTTAGCATCAATTATTTTATAATTGCTGAAGTTGTTGTTTCGGAATTGTATGTGAAGAAACACTTGCAGTCAAGTTTATTCTGATGAATTGAATCAGTGATTTTATTTATTTAATTTATTATTAATTTATTTATTGTTTAAATATTGTATTATTGTGGGAAAGGTCAATTGCTGTGCGAATTCGCAACACAACTGGAGCCGTTATAATTTTCAATAAAGTTACTATTTTTTTTTTGTTTAATACACTGTTATAAATTTTTTAATCGCGTGAGTTTAAGTTCGATGTCGATTGAAAACGCATCATAAATTTCTTAATCACTGTGAAAATCCCCTGAAAATTGGTCAATGAAAACTGAATTTTCAGATTCTTAATAAAACCTGAACATTACAAAAACTGGTATTTTAAGAACACTGAAAATTGAAAAAAAATTGTTATTTCAAAGAAACTTCCTGAAATAAACATTCTCTGAATCAATTTAATAATGAAGATTTCGATTAAAAAAAAACTCCTGTCACTTGGTCTTCATTAAAAATTTCAGATTTTTTAATTTGCATATCTATCACATCTCCCCTTGATAGCTGCTTGAACTTTCCGAATTTTTTAGGATTGATCTACTTTTGTGTTAGTTCGACAATTTATTCACTTTTATTGACACTAGAAAATAGAACGATAACGCATTGCTGACCTCTTTCCAAGCCTCCCATAGCGGGAACTTTAGGATCTCTCATTTGTTGTCGCATGACAAATTCATAACCTTTCCTGACACATCCATCAAATTTCTTTTTCAGTGATAAAGAGTTCTGGTCGGCATTACAATAAAGACTTTTATTTAACTACACCCCCCTCCCGAGACATTTCCAATCGACTGTTGACTTTATTTTCCGATGTCGGGTGCTTTTCATCTGCAGCTGGAGAATGGCCGCCATCCTTTCTTCCCTTTGATTAATTTTTTATTTTCTTACAATCATTGAATTTCATAATCTTGTTTTCAAATGACATTCCATAGCCGAATGTCACACGGTTTTTCTTTCCGCCTTTAAGTTTCCCGATACGTCCGTTACTCATTAATGAGGAATGACCAATTTTCCTAGGATAATAAGCGAAGATTCTTATCTGCTCTTACAAGAAATGGTGATTTGTAACAGGTGTCGTAAATATGAAGTGAAATATATCCTCCATTAGACCTCGTCTTGAAGGTAGAACACAATAAATCATATCTCCAATGAATGAAACTCATAATTATTAATTAGGATTCATCACGTACATCAAATAATTTTATGATGGGAACTCATGAACCTTTGAATCTGAACGTTTCACGAGTGGCTTATGTACTTTTGAGCTCTCGTGACATCAGCTAATAAAGTTGCTCCTGCTAATTTCCCATGAACCCTCTCTTTAGAGAAAGGCGAGGCTAAACTATTAAGGGGAGAAAAAGGCCAAGGGATTCGTTTGGGTTTGAAAACCACCTACGGCGTAGGAAATACGCTTTCAGACCTTTCGGTGGGGGCGTTTAGATTCCAATCTAATAAATACTTCCTCCGCACTATTTTCAAGGGGTCTGAAAATTCAATGGGCCAATCCTTCCGGTATCCGATCGCTTTCGTGTTACAATTTTTCGTCCCTTTTTTTACTCCATTAAAGTCACAGCACCTGTATAAACGCATAAACATATATCACCGGTTTTAATTGTCGTAATGACGATATGCGGGATTCATTGCTTTTCTGTGATCAATTTTCTGAATCATTTAATTCAAAATCCGGTGGATTAAGGCAGTTAGCTGGGTAGAAAGGTGGAATTGAATGGTCAATTAAGTAATGAAAACAGGTGTTTCTGTTTAATTATCATCCATAAATTCTAAAAAGCAATTGAATCACAAGGGGAAACTATAAAAACCTATTTGTGTTATTTATTTTGTGGGTCATCAAGGGCATTCGGCTGTGGAAATAATCTGTCCGGATGCTGAAAACACTAACAAAATTGTAGCAGGATGAAATAAATTAGATTTTTATTATTTCGTAGCTGGTTCTGGAAGAAAAATTTGTGCTATTTATATTTTCCTCTGGAATTACTTCATAACAGCATTATTTAGAATTGAATAATTGCAATAACTGATTGAATTCAATTTCATTGCGAGCGCAATGAAGATTTCACAAAATTTCGAGTCAGGAAGGGAAATTGTCGAGAAATTTTACTCAATTCCCAAGGTATCCCATTTCTGTTGAAGATAATGTCAAAATAATCCTCGGAATTTTATGCAATAAAAGAGAAAAATTATACGATGTCTTCAACAGTGAGATAAAACTGTAGTTTTGAAAATTCAAGGGTATAAGAATGACTATTTGCTGAATCTTTTCAACCGGAAAAATTCGAGGAGATTGATAAAAGTTGGATTCTCGAATGAAATTAACATAAATAATACAAATATCACGAACTTCTTTCCCATCAGAGCGGAAACGATTTCGTATATATAACAGGATAGGAAAATCAACTTTTTAGCTCTTTTCCGATCGCCTACTGAATCCCATGAGCAATTCTGTAGCATTGGTAACTGATCCGTAAATGGGAGTCGCTCTTTCGAGTCACAGTCTTCCTAACTACTAACAGGGTGCATCCATCCATAGAACTACTTTATTTACATCGAATAAAGTTCAATCCAAATGAAACAATTCATATTCATTTCTCATTCATGCCTCGGTTTACCATCGATAAAATCATTTTCATGCCCCACTCATCTTGCATTATCATCCCACTACTCCTCAGCTGAAATTTTTCTTCAGTTCAAATCGAAACTGGATCAGATTAGGCCTAGCTCTGATTCAGACGATTAATGACTGATTAATACTTGATGTGAATCAAGAATTGATTAAGTCATACAGTTCAGGAAATCATCAACTCGATCTTCTTTCAACCAGATGTCCTGTCCACTCGGATCATTAATGATGTCATATCAATTTTTCCGGGCTTCAAACCTGATCAAATTAAAGCTGTCAGTTTGATCATCTGAAGACTCAATATCAATCGTCATCATCATCATCACCTGATCCGGTAAACCTGATTACTACCAAATCAAATCCTGATCGAACATGAGAGCGACCTGAAGTAATTTCCACTCGGGTACATCAGGTGAATCGGACTATTCTCCTCATCCCATCGCTTCCAAGATTTCCAATGGAACTTGATAAAAGTTTGATTCATAAATAATGAAATAGCAAAGCCAAAGAAAACCAATCAATTCATCTAAAATAAGCGACCCCTCCCCACATCCATATATCTCCCCGTTATTTAATCTCACTCCTTTCTCCTTCTCTCATCGTATTCTATTATTCTTGTACCGAAAAGCGTCGTATCACGGGACAGTGGCGCACCCACGATGCCCCCATAATTCAACCCCCAATGTTCCATTGCACACTCATTCCAATCCTCCCATACACTGTCCAACACAATCCTTTACCCTGTCACGGAATCCCATATGTAACTCTCGCGCATTTATCCCTTTCGCGATACAACAAACCCCATCGCGTGTGTGATCGATTATATTTACTAATGCTGATTAATTTTTTTCCCCTCTGCTCATCATCATCATCTCTTTTTTTTACTTTATCCCCTGCAGAATTGATCACCGTGCATTAATTCATATTGGTCAATGCTGGATGGTCACTCAGCAGTTGAGGGTTGCTGAATATAAAAAAAACTATGAATATATGTGAATCATCTGAAATCATCTAAGGCGGTATGGGAAATACCGCATGTTTGGACAAATAACAACATTTCCATTTTGACAATCAGTCAAGTGACGACAAGTGACGATGTTCTATCAGAGTTCCAGATGGCCATTTCTTTTAAATATTGTTTTTTATTTTTTTAGAATAGGGTGCATCATAGCAGAGTTGTAATGATATTGCAACAACATTTAGAAAGCGTTAATCATTCATACGTTACCGACTTCGCTCAATTGATTGTGACTTTATAAAATCAAAGATTTTTTCAAAAAATACCGACATCTATTCATAACTGACACTGTGTTCTCTCCAATTAATTGATATTAATAATTGTATTCTTGGGATCCTTCCTGAAATCATTTTCAAATTTATTGTTATTAATGTGAATTTCCAATTGAAATCAATTTTGAAATAGAAAAAAATGCGGTAGAATGAAGTTCCGGTGGGAAATAGACAGCGAGATATACAATAAGACCTTTCTTGTATTTTTAAATCATATAATTGAGGTGAATGTTTTTTCGCCATATGATATTGACACTAGCAGTTCTGATATTCCAAGTATTTCAAATTTTTGAGTGGGTAAGAGGCTGATTGAATCGTTGCAAAGCTTGAAACATGAATCATTCATGCACAATTTTAAATTTCATAGATATCTGATTCTGGGCGACAGCACCATTTGGCCGCGGTCTCCCCTACATTTCACAATAACTGATAAATTCTGGAATGAATTCAAAAATCTAAACACAGACGAAAGCCAATCAATAAATTCATATCAATCTATATCAAATCAATTCCATTAGTCACCTGTTGATTTCATACGCCCAATGCATTGAATTATTCAATAGCTATTGAACAAAGATAAATCGAGTAATTCGTTCATCTTGGGAAAACCTGTTGATTGGAAACTCAATAAAACCTCTATTAAATGTCTAATTGTTTTAGAATATCATACATCAAATTAACGACTTAACGTCTCAACTGTATTTTTCAGAAATGTCTTTACCCTCGTGAATTGATTCAATCGATTTCGATGACTCCAATTACTTCACACGATTTCGACGGATTTCAGATGGACTTCATCACGAAGTCGCGGTATATAATTATCGTTCCTGGTGTGGGTAACCCCGAAAAACTCCATTTCCCGTGTTGTTCAATATAACAAACATCTAAATGACATTAGCATACACCGCCGTTTTCAAATTCGAATTCGAATCCTTTTTGCTCTCATTGTCCCTTTTTTTTATTTGTAAACAATAGTCACATTAATGGAGATATGTTGCATGACAATTACAGTATCGAAAGATCAGGACAAGTTTTGATGTTAACCGGGTAGGAGGGATGACGGGCTTCACGGTCAATAGATGAACCGCACCCTTGCCCCCTCTCGAATCGTCTATAAAGCAGTCACGTGTGCCCCCCCTCGAATATGAGGGTTCGTTGAATAGTCTACGGTGTTTCGGAGCAGAGATGGTCTCACGAATCCCTCCCTCTGCGTTTCACTTCTCAAACCATGTACACACATACACACGTGTTGTGTACTCCTTTACTCGTGTTGTATTTTCTATTTTGCCCTTTCAACCCTCCTGGACCCCTCGTGCTCTCGCGTCTGTTAATGTTGGCGTGACCCTACGTACCCGCTGTCTCATTAGCTCGATCGGGCTCCTAAAACATAGTTTACCTGTGTTATCTCGACCTCCAGAATGAAGTCCGTGTTCACAGGACTTGATATTCAGGTGTTATCTAAACCTCGAGCTCCACGCTTCACCTAGCATTTATTTTAATTCATTGTTATTTTATACGTGTTCCTCAATTTTTGGACAAATTATTCGCTGCTGATAGATATAATCAAATATGTACCCACAATATTGGGAATATTCGCGGTGGTGCATGAAAACATCACTGAAATTAATTCGACTATTATATTGCTTTCATGGCTTTTATGTACTGTAGGTTTATGTTTATTAATTAATAATATGCTTCTGACAGGACTGAAATTATTCGAGAAATCTTCAAGCTTTGTCATTTTAATAATTTTTCAAATTGTCGGTTATTGAATTTCATTTGATTTCATGGAATGAATGGAGTCATTAACGGAGAAATTCTGTATAGTCTGAACTGATTTTCAACATTGTGTCAGCATTGCGCCAACATTGTGTCAGCATTGCTCCAACATTGTATCAGCATTGCGCCAACATTGTGTCAGCATTGCGTCAACATTGTGTCAAAGTAGAGGAAAAATTGGATATTTCGGGAACGGGCGGAGTAATCGTGACTAAATTCAAAGTTGATTGTAATCACATCCAAACGAATATGTAAATCCGCAATCATGGATCTTCCAAAAATTATCGTTCGCGTCCAAAAATTGGAAAGTACTCACCTCAAAACACAACCGAATGGTTGAGCTCGAAACACTGTCACGTGGACAACAAAAAACGGAAAATTTCACAATTTTCATTAACATAACCGAACCTCGGCGATATTATTCTATCAATCCCCCAAATGAAGATAAAATTCCGATAGGTTTGACTCATTTCCGGGGATTTTTGGGGTTGGTTGTCAACATTTTAGGTGGCATCCGGGCGAGTGAGTGAGTGTGAAAATTCGGAATTGATTGTAGACGGATATTACACCCGGAGATCGCTGGACTCTTGCGGTTATGTCGGTTTTTACGTTTATTACTACGTGTGATGCTGATGGAATCAGTCTCGGGGTTTTGTTTGAAGCACGTGACTACTACTATCACTAATAATCGTAAATTTGGATTTCCATTTTGGGGGCAATCGTTAATGTCAAGAATCGACACGATTATGTTGTTTACTCGGTGAGTGTGCATTTCGGATTAGGATGCTGTATATTTTCCTGGGAATATTTCGAGTGGTCATGTTTTTAAATATTCAAATGTTAATTATCTAACGAAAGGAAATGGGATAGGGACAGAGAGTTGTAAAAGTTGCTCTAAAATATCTCGTTACGTGTCCTATCTCTTGGCTTCGTTTTACGGCTTTCTGGGTGAAAACAGCTGGATTTTTTTCTGTCATGAGGGAGCTCGTGACCACCAAAATTGCCTCACCCTATGCATCCTTTATTTTACACTTATTTTTACAACTGTTATCTTACCTTGGCTTTTTAATCCGTCATGAATTTTTACGCTTTAACTATACCCTATTTTGTACCTATCTTTCTTTATTCTCTTCACTCTTTTCACTCTCTTCATTAATTTATCTCCCAATTATTTCTACTTTTCGTCTTTTCCTTGTCCAGAGAGGAGACACTGGACATGCGCTGGAATCAATATCTTGAGAAAGAATTATATCAATCAAAATCGGAGAACGAAATAGTAAGGAAACTGATAGAGTATTCAAACCAAAATAATTAAATATTAATAAATAAATAATGTAATTTTCTAAACATTTGATCCTTCAGTGTAAATTAAAGACGATTTGCTGATCGTTTCTGTTATTATTTCCCGAATCGCTCATGTTTTTTTTTATCAAAACGATTCTGCGCTCCATTTTTTTGTGCAAAAAAATTGATAAGAATATATATCGTATTTCATAAATTTGTAAATCATAAGTGATCACGATAAGATCTGAGAAGAATCCTGAACAAGGCTCTATCTGAAATTGACTCAGATCTAGATAACCTAAGTGAATTTCCACCAGAAGATGCACCACGTGCAGCCTGCATTTATCTCTGAAGTTTTTTCCACTTCAATTAAACCCAACGATCTATACCTCATTCTTTTCACTAATATATTGCTCATTTTTTCTTTACAACTTGAGGAACGCTTCACCGCGTCTTCCGGGGTGACGAAGCGCAACGGGGTTGATCGACTTCCCGGCACCACTACCTCGCGCATTAAGGTTTACGAGACTCGGTTTAAGGAAATCGACAGCCATTTTTCAAAAAAAAAAAAAAGAGTATACCCTCCGTCTCTAGAACCCCCACCAATTCTATATCGATATTTGCCTTGAAATGTATATGGAATAGGGCCTCGTTCCGTGCGAGTGCTTGAAAAATGTCAATGCCGGCGCGTATTCCCTGCTGTCCCTTGTTCTTGCGCGTCCTACACTGAGAGAAATATTCAATTAAAATTACGTGTATTTTCCGTAATTCTGGAGCGAAATGTGGTTGTCGGAAATTTTACGGAACTGTCACGTAATTTTTATCTAAAGTCACGGAAATTTTCCGCGGTGTTCCGTAATTTTTATCTGAATAATCGGTGAAAAATAACGATACCGTCATTTAAATTTTTCGAATCAACTCCGTAATCGGTAAGTGAACTGAAAGTTCCGTAATTTTTACTAAATATTTCTCTCCGTGTACCGTCGTGAAAAATTGACTGACGAAAATTCTGACATACGACGATTCATCAATCCACCGGTTTTTTTTCTTTTCATTCAATCCCGTATACAAAGTAAGTGTACGCGGACAGGGTCGGAAGAGTCCTGCCGCAAAATTTTTATATATCAATATCCGCGGTATAAAAAGATGTCCGGAGGATCCATCAAAGGGAAGGGAGAGGTGGACTCACGGGGTTTTGGGTTTCAAAATGATTGGGGTGGAATTGGGGTAAGTTGATACCCTCAGCAGTAATTTTTTTTTCCCGTGTGTCTTGGGGGTATATAAAGCTCGGTCAATTTGAAGAGGCACATACTCGGAATTTTCGGGGGTCTATCGAGGTACATCAAAGCTCTGCTGGGGCATTCTCCGGAGACGTATCGATATAATGATCTTCGTTACTTCCGGTATCGTGTTACACCTGGGAAAACTCTTATTTCTTTACTCTGGTTCAGTCCCCGATAAATTAGACGGGCAAAAAATGATTTTCAATACTGAGGGAAATAAAGACTAATGCGAAGTGAATTTATTTGGCGAATATTATTATTTCTCTTGGTGATAATCATTTTTTGATATGAAAGAAAGGCTGGGGATATTTACCGAGAAAGATCAATGTTCATAGACAATTATTTAATTCTGTAAATTATAAATGAAAGTTCAAGATAAATACATACGGCAATCTAATTGCAAATTGGATCTAATGAGTGAATGAATTCCACCTTGGGAAAATTGATGTTCAATTTCAATTAGGGGTAAATTAATTTGAATTAGGATAAACTATCGTTAAATTAATTTCAGTCATTTTTCCATCAACTACTCGGAGAGATATTCATTTTGAAAATTGCTCTAATGAATCGTAATCGTGTAGCAAAGTGACAGTTCAAGAATTTCACTCCACAAGATTATTATATCAGTAATTTTTAATATATATTCATATTTGCTTATTTACACCTAAATGATGTGAACAGTTAAGCCTTTGCTATTCTTAAAACTTCATAAATGCCGTGGGATTTTGCCCGCGATTTTGAAAATGCAGAACACCAAATGAAGATGGACAGCTACCGCATGCAGACAATTCGCCTCACGCTCTTCGATCTTGTTACTTTCTTCTCTTCTTCAATCTCATTTGATATCCATTCAGTTTTTCTGACACTGACCACAACCCGGACGCCTCAATTATCCTCGGTTGATTGGTCCCTTGTCAATTGGACAAAACGAGAGATTCGTGTCTCACGGTACTTAGCAATTGTTTCCTAAAAGGGTGGAGATATGGAAACCTTATCGTGATGGCGGTTTATGTCGATCTTTATTTCACTGTTCTCTGGTAAACAGGATTGAGGATTTTTCGAGGGGATGTGCGTGAAGTGTCGATGGGAAACTGACCGGTGGTCAGTTTTGTTTAGGGGAGGGGCGGCTGTGGTTGATTTCAGGGGGTAGGTGAAACGTTGTTGGACATTGTCCAGTTCTTGACCCATGTATTTATTTGTCATGCTCGAGTATTGACGGCTGATCTCCGAGGGATGGACATTGATATCCAGCAATATGTCAATTGCCATCAGTTTCGGTGGGATTCTATTTAACTCGATTTCCAAATTTTCGTTATGATCAATAGATTTATGTCTTTTTAATCTTTTCGGTTCTGGTTTTGTCACGTTTTCTCCATCGGTTCATTTGAATACATGGAAATACATCGAGTGCATATCGTCCTGTTAAAATCGAAAGCGCGTTCGTAACACTTTTTTCTCCTTTTTCGACACCAAATGGGATATGTCTTTTTTCTCTTTTATATTCACAGAGAGAAAGAAATTTTTATTTCACGAGAAATAACTTATTTTAAGGCAGGCTTGATTTTAATAGTATGTTGTCACGAAATAACTGTTTTATCACTTAATTTAAGTGAGACTTACTGTAATATTGAGCGCAATTTTTTTTTTATCTGTGGAACACCATATAAATGTGTTGGAATCAAGTATATATATTTTACGGTTATAAAATTGACCAGGTCCCATTAATTGAAGAAAGTATCGTAGGAAATTCAAGGTCTAGAACCTGTTGGAAAATCATCAAATTCGTTTACAACATTGAAAATCGAAAAAACTAGAATCAAATATAAAGTGTACTTAAACGAGGTATATTAAAATATTCATTTCACGCATAGCCTATTTACTTGGATTGAGTCTAATAATAAATTTATAATAATAAATTTAATATAATATATTTATAATAATAAACAAGTCTAATAATATTTGTTAATAAATTGTGCGAAATATTCAGAAAAGATAAATCTGAAAAAACTTTTGGTCAATTGAAAGAATGAGTTTTTTTTGGCACTTACGTGTCTTCGCTTTTGAGGCGGCGATATGTAATTCCATGGAAAATAACTGAAACCTCGAGTATCACACCTAAATTCAATTCACGACATCTGAATAACCAGCCAATTACGTACGTAGAAATGAGCTGGGGTGCCAGCACCATTCGTTCTCATTCCCTCCATATATTTTTGTCATTTTGCCATACGAGTAAAATTTGAATGTCATTTACATGCCAGCATCTCGTTTCAATTTATTCCCCAGTGTCTCTGCAACACCAACTCTCAGTGATTTGCATTTTTTTGTAAAATATATCATTCTCGATTTTTTTTTTCCATATGAGACGAGTTTTGCAAGTCAGATAATACCAAATGTGTATCTGTTATTCATCCTACGGTCTGATAGACACATTCTGTAGGTGTAATGACTCCTGATAAATTGTATTTGCCACTTTGGCCGGGTGAGTCTCCCTGCATATATTTTTTTTCCATAAAAAATCGAAAAAAATGACTACCCGAGGAAAGTAAGTAGAATGGACACGGAAGTATCGTGACGCGTACATTTGCGGAAGGGCAACCGGGAATCATCGATTACCCTCACCCCATATTGGATATATACATAAATAAAAAAAGTCGAGTGAGAAAGGGAAAAATTCATTTTTTCCTAACCGACGAGCCATGACGCTTTCCTGCTGTCTCATCCTAAGTGTAACCATATGAAAGATAGAAAAAATGTACAATAGTATTGGACTTACAATCCGTTAAATCGATTTCTGCCAATCATCTCAGTAATTTATTCTAGTTGTGAACTGGAGTTTTTGACATTGTGATAATTAATACGAAGAATTTGATAATTGCCTATATTTTTTGAACAAATACAAAACCCATTAATTCAATAACAAAAAATAATGGCGTCTCAAAAACAAATAATTTCGTTTTTTGGGGGAAATGAATGGAAACAAGATGAGGATGGGAGTAGTCGTAAAATATTCATGACTTATGATATGGGTTTTTTTTTTCATGGGAATATTTGCATGTGAAATTAAACTCCTGTTTGCGGAGAGTTGAATATATGTTAGCGTTAGCCTCTCATACAGAAAATACTCGCCGTGGGCGGACTCAACCGCTCACTCACTACTGATATATTCACAGAGGACTACTCTGATACAAAATCATCCACCAAACTGTCCCCCACTAACTCATTCCTTCAGATCTTGAATGTATGGTGAGTCCGAATTGGATGGCTATGGATTTTGCTCTATCCATCTCGTGTACAAATATCGTATGTTTATTGGACATCGAATGAATGAAATTCCCCTTCCATCGCCTTCCGTATCTCCGTTGAAAAAGATAACGTCAAAGAGTATATCGTTTTATCGGTATTATGTCAGTAAACTGTAACTAATATACAAGGGAAATTTTTCGTCGGGATGATGGAGAAATTCTTTCCGGAGAAAAACTCATCTTCCCATTCCACAGTGAAAATTTTTCCTCTCGTACTTTCCTTCATTTTACATAATACGAATCTACTGGTTTTTTTATGGAGTTACGCCGCCCTTTGATGTTAAATCAGAATATTGAAATTTCAATCAGATTTTTAGGAGTAGGTGGGGATGGTATTCAGGGATTAGGAATTGTTTGTCTGATGTATTAGTAAAAATCGCATGAATTTATAATTATTTTGGATAAAGATATAAAGATATATAGATTCGACAGGAAGATTAAAAGGCATGAGACAAAATCAATAAATAATCACGAAGTTGTTAAATATAATCCGTAATCGAAATTTCTTATGAATTCAGTCCCTGGGAAAATATTCACATTAAATGGAACAAATTAAAAATAAATGACAAACATCAGAACATAAATGTAAATTATCACGTCATAAGAATTATTCATTTAGATGGTAATTAACACATTGCTTTTTTTTGTGTGCAATGTACGATCGTAATTAAGGGTATAAGCAATGGACTGTAGCTTTCCCATAAATTACGTAATCCTCCCGATAAAATCAGTAACCAAGAATTTATGAAAATTGATTTTCCCAAGTGAAATCATCATTTCCGGATTTTCTCGTTATAACGCTTTTATCATTTAACACGCGCCACGCGGCGATTTTATTTCGCCAATCCCCTCCCTTGATCTCCGATTTTTCCCGAAACGGATACATTGGCCACTGGGGCTTCGATCATCACTCGAGGGGCTATTGTTGTTCGATTGACTGCGTCACTCACCCGCATGATCGTAAATATATGAGCTATGTGAAGAAATGAAGTGAATGAAAAGACCGAGCATGTTACACCACTCTCGAAATAATTCACCAACACGAGGGATGCACTTTTTATTTGTGTTCCCTTTTTTTTGTGAATACCCTTGATGGGGAAAGTTGTGCGTTGAGTTAAAGTTCTATTCTGTTTTGCCTGATGTGCATCGTAAATTCGTATGTTTATGGCTATTTTCGTGGGACGCTCAGACATTTTCGATCGGCACTTTCTTCTGCAGTAAATTGTAATCAATTTTCTATTGTCAGCGGCAGAGGTCAAAAAGTTGAGATCCCAAATGTCATTCTACTTATTTGATTCTTTTAATTGCTTCTGAATGGATGTTTTGTAATTGGTCATTTTTACCGTTTTGTCAGTTTGTTTGGGTGTGATGTAGAATATCTCTTAAAAATATTTAGAGTTGAATTACTACTGATGCAACGGATGTTTTATGTGAGTACCATATAGTAAAATTACCAGATCATATTTTCTGGTTCGTAACAGCAAAATTCTGATGGAGGAGTGAAGGAAAATTAGTCCACAAGGCTCAAAGTTTTGGTCATTCATTCTGGAAATTTTTTTTTTTTAAATTGTAATGTTTATAATTTAAATATTAATACAACAATTCAAATACTGTTTTTTTCGCGGGGTTTTTTTCGAGATGTTCCTCAACATTTTTTCCGGAACATCTCCAAAACCTGCGCTAAAGAAGGTAATATATATATAATAGCCTGGCCCACACAATCAAATCAAATCGAATTGTGAAATCGCTATCTATCTCTCGTCCATTTGACAATAAACGGTATTTCTATAGTTTTCTAAACATAAATATCAATTAATGAAAACTCACAATCACTCTTTCATATCAACCAACAATCACAAGCCATCTACAATGTAAAAGCTGTCAACTGTTTGTTTTTGCTATTACATTCCAAAAAAAGTGTATAGTATAACCCTTGACAATTGATATTCTGGAATTTGTTATGTCCAGTTGACGAGAATAATAGAAATTTTTCGAGGCTGAACACCTCGATGACGTGCATAAACTCCTCACGACAGGAATCCATTTGCAAATTCTGTTATCCAGGAACAAATTTGCTGAAATTCCACAGCGAGGAATTCACAGGAGAGTTTTCGGGTGTGTTGTTTGCCCCTGTGTCAACCTCATAAAGATGTAGATAATGGTGCTCGACGTGTTTCGTGAAAATAAACACGTTGAACTGAAGTTGATTTCCAGTATTCACAAAAAACCCTCCATTCTCGCAATACTCCCCAGAGGATGAGTTCACATTTTTCTGAAACATGAAGATAAAGAAAACTGAATGAACGGTAAATGTTAGTAAATTATATACAACTGGAATGAAAAATTCATAAAAATATGTCTGATTATCGGTTTATTATACAGTAGTGACCACTGAAAGCAGTTATTTGGTGGCATTTCGGTGAATGCTGTCAATTTGGGTAACATTTTCGTGACATGACGAAAATTTTTTAATTCGCACGTAGTCAAGTGCCACAGGAGTGAGGCAGAATGGAGAAGCACACGGCGAGCTATTTTCACCCTCTTCTCGCGATATTTCCTTTATTTTTTGCTGCCAGGTTTGATGAAACACCGAGAGGACACCGAACGACCAGGCATTCTACAGATGTTGGAATTTCCACGACAGCATTTTTAATCACGCAAGTATTTACGCTTGGGCTTTAATATAGAAGCTATGCGGTTATGCATAGTGATGAGTACAGAGTCAGAGAAGAACAGGGACAGCTGCTAAATAGGCATCAAAATTCTCCAGCTAAAAACTCCATCTATAGGCAAATTGCTTAATTATTTGCAGTATTGCATTTGACTATTTCACCAATTCACACGTGATGCGAATTGTTGTCAACGCGTGAAGGTGCAAATTATTGCCAACAAGTTAATTATCAACAATATGACAGATTTGAGATTCAGAAATTCGTTTTACAATTATTCTGACCTCTTTAACTCTTTGAGAAAAGTATATATGTTGACAATTATATAGTTTCTATATGAAATTGGTCTAATATATCTAGATAGAACTTATATAGATCTGAATTTATCTATATAAATGTATAAATCTCACGTATATTGCAAGAATACATTGTATTATAGATTATCTGTAAATTTGTCGATGGGGGGTAGTAAATTTAGTGGACAATAGTATTCATCTTAATGCATATTTAAGCGAAGTATGTTTTTTTTCATGTCTCTCTTTACGCATGTATCTCAGTTCATCAATGAAGAGCTCACAAAATATTCACCATGAATAACTTCAAGTGGAAATGAATTAACGAAAATTGAAATGTCAATTATACCGTACGTGCACCGTGACAAATTTGAATAGCATCAATATCAAAGACTTCCGATATCTGTGGACTGTGGCGATCATGAATACAAACGATCCCCGGTGAAATTCATCCTTAAATAGTTAATTAGTGCTGGAAGATAATTATCCTCTTCCCGAGCGGCGTATCCGTCCGGTGGAATAGTGACTCCTTGCCAACTCCCATCCGGCCATTCTCGGACCCAGACAAGAGACCAGAAGCGAGACGTTGGGGTATTATCCCTGGAAAACCAACTCTACCCCCTCATTTCCACCAGTGAAACGTCCCCATCAGTGTCTCTCGGTTCGAAGTTATTTCGTGATTTAGAAGGAGAAGAATGCGTCGTCACCCCTCGCCTTTTACCACACCACCACTTACCCCCTTATTCCAACTGGAGAGCGTTACCTACTGCTAGGGGTGGCTTTTCAACAACCGTCGAAACTACGAGCCCCAGTGACAACATATACCCCCCATGGCATTGCATTTCGTCGGCCATTCTGCGCCGTGGCACGTCGAATATTTTCATACAAATGTTTCGCGAAAATGACAGGGTGAGGGGAGGGCATGGGCCTTCCTCTCCACCAAAGTACTCGAATCCAACCACATAACCCGCAGGGCTCAGATGCTCAGCCTTTTTTTTTTCTCCTACCTCTTCTCGATCCTCGTCAACCCAACCCCTCATTACTGCAGGCGGAAGGGTTAGACGAACGATGGCACACCGACGAAAACGGTAATTGTTTTTAATCACTTGGTGAGCCACCGGGAAAGGGTGGTCGAATGGAAAAAAAGGGACGCGCTCAACCTTTCGCCCTTTTTCCTTCATTTCCTTTTTTTTTGGCGCTATATCACTCGACGGCGCTTCATTTCCTCACGCGGGATAACACATGCCGGAGGTTCCGAACAGGATATTCTGTTCTGTTTTACGAAAAGGTTCGTGATTGTTCGAGTGAGTTGTTGGAATGATTAATTTTAAGTTTATTAAGAAAGGGTTGGAGGGGGGGGACAATTAAGGATGGCTAGAGATGTTTCTATATTTGTTTCAATCCATTTGTGGTATTTGCTGGGTATTTCAATTAATTATGTATTCCAGTACCGCATTTTTGAATTTATCTATGAATTCAATTTGGAATTAATTTGTTTTGGCAATTGATTGGTTGTGGATTGTAGTTGAAGTTAATCAGGCTTGGAGTATTTTATGAGAATTGAAAAATTCAAACCCACAATTCAGTTATTAATCAATATTAATATACCGAAATTTCCAATAAATATGTCAGAAATTTACAACAAATTAAAAAAATTTCTCTCATGAGTTTTCACTACTGAAAACAAAAATCCTTCAAAATCATTCATTTACCTTTAATTATTTCGTAAAAATCAATAGAATTAAAGAAATTTGGGAAAAACGGAGGATATTCAATGATTGTCATTGAATTGTGGACTTTCTTCTTCTTAATTCAAATAGTTTTATCCTCTGACTGCAGATAGAGGCAAGTACCAAATTATGAATTTTCTGTGATCTTATTCCTGAAAATTGTATAATTTCTGCATGAACAGATATATTCAACAAAAATCACGAATCTTTTCTATAATTCCCGAGTAAAAGTTAGTTAAGGAAATTTCAAGAATTGTTACACAATTTTCCCGCGCCATTCCATAACGTTCCTTGAATATTTCTCTTCGTGTATTGATTCGCACTGAAAGTTAAAATTTTATGAATTATTTTCAAAATCTTTTTCTCCTAAATCGAATTAATCACTGGTGACCTTGAACCTGCTAAATTTTGTTGAGATTTTACCGTAAACGAAAACTTTAAGTATAGATCTTCTCTATACAATCGATTGTCCTCAAAGAATCGACACTTGATCGACAACTTCCGCAGATATTGACAAAAACCTGAAATGAATCTCCAATTCGTGAGGAATCACGAGAGTCAATCAAACTGAAAAAAATCCAGACTACACGGAGAGAAATATTTAGTAAAAATTACGGAACTTTCAGTTCACTTACCGATTACGGAGTTGATTCGAAAAATTTAAGTGACGGTATCGTTATTTTTCACCGATAATTCAGATAAAAATTACGGAACACCGTGGAAAAATTCCGTGACTTTAGATAAAAATTACGTGACAGTTCCGTAAAATTTCCGACAACCACATTTCGCTCCAGAATTACGGAAAATACACGTAATTTTTATTGAATATTTCTCTCAGTGTAATAAAACCAGAATTATCTATCATTGACGCGTGGTTTACAATGAAAATTTTCTTTTTCCCACGAATTGGGAAAAAGCTTTTTCACACTGATGTAACCCCCATTTCTGGACAGCGAGCCTGTCAGTCCGAATGTTTACATGGATGGCCGAAAGGGGAGGGGATGAATAATGAAGATGGGAAATATTTACGGGTGTGTATTTGTTTCGGTGTTTGCATTATACTTTCGTCAAGAGGAATTGTATATTCTAGTGGAAAGTGGAATTGTACGAGAGGTGCGTGACATGAAAAAAAAAGGGATAATTTGTAAATGAGTTTGAGGATGGACGAGTGGCGTTACGATAATACATTAACTCGGCAAACGTTGTTTCGTATGTAACCATGATTGTGGTATTATTCGGTTGTATAAATTGGTGTTTATTCATGGAGAATCAATTATGGGTGGCGTCGAGGGATGGGGAATTTCTATGAGACCAGTTATAAGATTATGATGACTCAATTATTCAAAGCAGAAATAATCACTCCAGAATTATAGCAATTATTATAATAAAGAATTCGGGTGATTTGTTTTTATTTATTATTATAAATAAAGGCAAAACCTGGTAGCCACAAAATAATATTTTTATTTAGTGAATACTTAAACTTTCAAGTGCTTGGCACATCTGTACTTATTGTTCAGTTTTTCGGTTTTAGAAAATTATTTAAGAGAATTACTGCTTAGAATGTAAACAAACTTTAATAATGCTCAAATCAGAAGATAAACAGGGGCTAAAATATGAGCTGCTACTTACAGATTACTTCACTCTTCACTCAGACTCATCCGTCCACTAGTTTCGACACAGTAGTACAATTGTATCTATCAGGACAGTGATCTTTAAATCGAACGCTTCAACAATCGATCGATCAATTGATAATTTATTTATCATTTATTATTATTTTCATTTTCAACTTGTTATACGATTTAGTTCGCACTGACACTTGACATTCTTTTAAATATTCAAAGATCAATTCTATATATTTACGGTCAGTTGAGGAAATAATTTATATCCATCGCCTGCTTTGCTGTTAATATCGAAAAAAAAAACGCCGTCATTCCTGGTGAATGAATTGAGCGCAAATAGTTTTTTCTTCAGTAAAGCGATATTATAAAAATATTGACAATAAAACAATGATAACAGTAATCGATATTTTTTTAATTCAGTGAATCAGTAAAATCATGATTAATGTCCAATAAAGCGTGGAAATCAAACTCAAATAATTCACCACTGTTTAAAATCATGAACAAGCCTCTTAACAGGTTTTACACACGCGGGCAATTATCAGACTTGTCATCCAGCTCGTTCCCCAATGCATGCATTAATGTGCATATAAACACGAACATCCCAAACCTCTGGCGTACGAAAACAAAAACACTATTGCTAATGCGTAAAAATAGCCCTCATATTCACCGTTAAAAATCCCGTAAAAACCTCTGAATAAAGCTTCTCACATTTATGCTTTTCAATTTTCCCCTTTTATTAGGAATATAACAACAAATTCCCATAAAAATTGATTCGACGTATGAAAAAATCCCACTCGATGCTGAACAGCCAAAAGCATTCCGGAGTGATTAATGCTCTAATATTTTTTGTTTTTGTAAAAGAGCGACGATCGAGGGGGATGAGCCAAAGTCTAAAATCACCGACTCCCATTGAGTAAAACAAGCCGCACACACGCAAACTCTATCGACTATTAATAAAAGAGCAGAGGAAATCGAGGGGGCATTAACACAAAATGAAACAGAGAGAAAAAAAAATGAACGAAACGGCGTTACAGAATAAATGGTGTCTCACCGACAACAATTTTTGTGAGGATTGAAAAATCCACAAGACAGAGTGAGACGAGTGCAAAGCGTGACCACCTAATGCACACCCTAAAGAATATCTAATTATCTAACACGTGACTTGACACGTGTGGGAAGCCTCTCTCCCGTTATTTTCTGATTCATTTTGGGGATGGGGGTGAGAAGCGCAATGAGAATCAAGAGTGGGGGACCAGTCCGCCCTCCTGGTGTGATATTTTGTAAAGTTTACTCGCACCTACTCACCAGTTACCATGTGAAACGTATGCTGTCATTAACTGCTCGTCAATGGGGGGCGAGTATGAAAAAAAAAAATGTTCACTTTGTTCTGTTGGTCGGTGGGAAATAAATTCACATTGTCATGTATGAATTCCTGTTGACTCTCAAGCCCACACTTGTGAGTCGTTCCGACTTTCAAAGCGAAAGAACTATACAAGGCAAATTATATGTACTTGATATGTGAAATTTATATTACACATGGGATCGCAAATTGTAGATCTCTTTAGTCAACCTTTCAATCACCAATGGCACGGTTCATTAATTCACTGAACTTTCGTTAATGGTTTATAAAAAACATATGGCTGATTTCAGTGTAAATAATAGTAAAAATATAATTGCATCAAGTATATAATATACACTATTTCTATATATTTTTTCGGCGCTGGTAATGTTAGAAATGAGAATATTAATTTATTAGATTCAACTATATTTTGATTTCGCGTTGTATATGTGAAATATATATAGTATATAATAATAATATGAAATGGATAGTGTATATAACAGTAATAAGAGATAAAATCTTGATGAATATGATCTCGAAACCTGAAAAAATACACAATTACATACAATTCTGATCTCTGGATTCAAGAAACATTGGGATTGTGAAATTGAAAAACGGTTAATTGTTAATTCAATTAGGAAATTGAACTCTCCGCGGAATGTTTGGATGGATTAATTGTAGACGTAACCATAAATATCAGTAGTTAGAACATAACTCATTCGAACTTTCGCCATGGATTAAAAATTTTTCAGGTTTTTACCGTTTACAGTCGTTACAGTAACTTTGGTATAGAAACCATTTTCTTAATTTTAATGAAAACGGTTAATTCTAAACGAGAAAATCTAGTAATTGGCCTTTTATTTGAATAAAAATTCGCGGGCTTCATTCAATTGATCTACACTAATAATTCATCAGCCGTTGAGTGAGAACGAGATGAAAAAAATGAACTCACAAGAAGTTCACTTTGTTCTGTCCATTATTAGAGCGGTAAATCACGAATGAATGATTTCAGAATGGTACAGGAGGCTTGTTAAGTACTTGAAGACAACTGAAATTGTTGTCACGTTGGTAGCAAAATTCTCAAGTGCTTCCCAGGGATTTTCAGTCGTGCCAATCAGGTGAAGGATATGACAACTATTAGGGTGAGCGACGACTCTTATGAGTGACGAGTGATCCTCGAACTTTAATATTTAGTATTTTTAGTTGTGAGAGTACTTGAAAAATTTTGGAGGCGGGGGTTGTACTCGTCAATATGCTTCGATCTACGTTGGTAGGGGGTTGTTGCTGAGAGGAGTGCGTTATTTTCATTCGGTGTTGGGGTTGAAAATGTATGGGCAATAGGATCGGGGATGCATTTTGCCTCTTGTGCCTTCAAACGGCATTCAAAGTGGAGTTAATTGATCGGAAGTCTTGAGGCTGCACGTGCCATTTTTCGGCATTGTTGCAGACCCTTCAACGGTATCGAGAGGACATACGATTGTGCTTTGACATTCATGTCTAGGTATCACAAGTAAATAATCCAATGGGGATTGCACGATTTCTGAGTCATCCGTTGTTGCAATTGAAAAAATTAATGCATTCCACAGAAATAAATACAAATTGTACATCATTTCAGGTATTGCTTTCATAGGGCATTGAGAATGCAATAGCTCAGGTGAGAATTGACGATGGGGATTGAATCTCGCTATAGCCTTATTGTAGAGCCTCATATGACACTCAATTCAACGATAAAACTTGTCGTCAACCATGGAAATTCACACCTGGGAAAAGGTACGTAAGAGTTTCCTTATCTGGATGTTAAATCAATTTTCTTGACTTTTATGACAGATCAAGGTGCAAAATGCAGCGTGCTCCCTATAAATTTCCCCATTTTTCACACTTTTTATTAAATACTCCGTAATTTTTCTCTTTAATTTTTTGAAAAATTGAGTGTCACAGTCACGACGTTCAAATTATGGAAATCACAAGTAATTTTTTTGATTTTTTATTGACATACCTAGACAAAATTGTTTATCCTGATTATTGTGATTAAATAAATTGAATTTGTCATTAATGAGAAATTTAATGGATTTTATTCTAAGATATAGTTAACTGGGAAATTTGTGTAAAAATAATATTCAAATTCGGAATTTCCTGTTGATCTCAGAGATATTATCAATTTTGTTAATTGTTAAGGTGCAACCATATAGAAATCAATAAAAAATTGGACTACGCTCTGTGGAATCGGAGGTACAAAATATTGAAGTAAATAAAATTCCAGATACACTAATATATATTATCTATGAATTCAAATAAAATCGACAATTGAGCGGTAGTACCTGAGGCTATAGATAAAACCGCGGAGTTGCTTGCAATATCGCTCATTCGATTTCCATTCATTTCCTCACTCTCCATACCAAATAGTGTGTATGAGGAAAATATCAATTGTGACTTTGAAAAATCTGTTCTATGTGTATGTTTTTCCTCATATTTCAATTCTCTGACAATTTCCCAAAATCTCAAAAATGATTGAAAAGAAAATTGTTGGACAACTGTAAAACGGCGAGTTATTAAATAACAATCATCTACAACAACGATATATTTTGTATAAAATACTGATCAATCCAAAAAAATAATCGGCAAAATGAAAAATAATTAAACGTTTTGTTGATTGTTAATAGTTTTAAATAAAATTCCTAAGAATTCTACTATTTCGATGATTATTTTTTCAATTTTCATTCTGCCTGATTCTTTTTATTACTGACAAGGATTAACTATCGTAAACTGTAGTAACATATATCTCAGTTGTCACTTGGGGAATGGAACTACCCACAGAGTGACCGGTATTGAAAACATTTCGTGAGCAGAATTATCCACAAATGCAATTAAAGAATTATTAGCAATAAATCAAGAGTTTTTTTAAATCAATAAACCATGAATAAATGGAGCACAAGCCAATACTTTAATCCTTTTTTACTTGTGGGTTCCAATAATTGAGAAATACTTAAAATTCTAAAGGCAACTCATACGATTTCTTATACTATACGATTTCCATTTACTTTTACCAAATCCGTAGAAATTCAAGTTAATTACATTTAAAGCTTAATATTAATATCAATTTGAAAAAGACTACAAATAATAGTGGGCTTATACTATTATTAATTGATAAATTAGTCTTTGCATGGGAAAAACAATCAAAATACGATTTACAAATCTCCCCCCTAATTTTTCAGCGATCACAATACCTTTCCCTGAAATATGTCTAGAATTACAGTCTCTTCGTAATGGAATCGGAAGATGGAATAAAAAACTAATAACCACTGAGATAAAATCAAGCGCTTGGGAAACGTTAAAAGTAATTGCGAGTGTGCGAACCCTCTCGAAGTGTTCAAAATACATAATACCCGAGTCCCTCCAACGATATCTCTCGGACGGAAGGGGAATTTTGGGTAAAGTGAGTAGATCCCTCTCAATTTTTTATTTTCCATAATTACCCGTTATTTATAAGCGATAGTCCACTGGAAATACGTGGATGCTACCCCGACTAGTCTTTTTCCCAAAAGCGTAATATGGTAATATGGGCAATGGTCCATATTGACATGAACGATGCGAGCCATTAGCAGAGAATGGCATACCACTGGGGGCCGACGACTGTTTTTAATTTCCTCACCAAGTGAAATTTCCCCGGACCTCGGTTTCGGGGGGTTAGTAAACGCAGGGAGTTGGATATTGCCAGGAATCACTCATAATCACTTTTCTCTCCACCCGAAAACGAAAAAAAAAAAAAAACCATCACTAGTCGAGTCACTCTCCCACTCCGCCATTTAATTTTTTTTTGTTTCCATCAATTTTTTCTCCGCTCACAGTAATACTCCTCTCATTTTTTTAAATTCCATTCGAGATCGCACAATTGTATTTCTGGAATGAAGGCCTCCCCCACAGTGAGGACACGTCTCGATATTTCTCCGCAATTGCCTCCGCCCCATCATTTTTTTTTTTTCACCATGAATTTCATTCATCGAGGGAACATGGCAGGCATTAATCGCAGTTTATTCCTGTCCTTCAGCTGAGTATAACGGATTGAACTATGGAATTTTGGGTGAATATCACGGGCTAAATAAATTGCTTAATATCAATGTATCTCGGAAATATATCTCTCGGCCGACGTTTATTGGGCTAGAACTGATGTTCCCAATCAATCTCACAGAAAAAAATCCATTCCAGATAAATCTTCAGAGATATAACAATGAACTATCGTCCGAATGTCAGGGAATTAATAACAAATATGACCCATTTATATGAAACAAAAATTGTATCAAATTATATTCCCCTCGAAGAAATGTGTACTAATATAACGAATAAGGTGCGATATATAAATTATATGTCGCCTACTTCCTGTACTTTTCCAATTATATAATATATATAAAAATATATTTAAAAATATGTATTGATATATATTTTATTGATTTTTTAATACATGAATTTCGCTGTAAGGGAAAAGGATTTCCGTGACGAATGACACCTGTGATGTTGGACACCTGTGGGTCAAGTGTCCATTACAGTTTCACCCCTTTATGGAAAATTCTTTATCTATTCTAATCTCGAGATAATAATGTTCGGGCTGAAATGGACTGAATGAGATTTAATCTGCCGATGTCAATGGGTCAAATGCTACGCAATATTAAACATTTTTGGTTAAGATTTTCTGCGAAATACTTAGAAGCTTCTATTATATTTAAGTTTCCTTGTAATTTCGAGGAATTTCCTAAGGAAAAATACATTCATGAGGAAATTAAGAAAATTTATTAATTTTAGGGCAGCTTTTATATATGAGAATTAGTGCGAATTGAAAATACAAATTATTTTAAAATTTTCAATTAATTAAAAATTTGAATGAATGAAATGAATTGAAATTAAATAAATATCAAAATTTATTGGAGTTAATTAAATAAAAATATCAAAAATCTCGAAATTTTCACATTGAGCGAAGTAATGAAAGTAATAAATTTCTCATGAAGCACAACTCAAACGAAAATATGTCACATATTATTATTATATTTATCTATATAAAATATGACGACATAAATCGTAAAATAATAATTCGTTTGTGTCTCCTCCCATATTTCCCCTCTGAATATGATTTACCGTTCACTTTCCTGAAAATCGTCAGTTCATTGTCGATAAAAGGTGCGCGTTGTTCAAGTACTGTGGTATGTAAATCAAAAAACAAGTCTCAATTAAAAAAAACTGATACCGCTGATAAATCACAACCAAATACAACTGCACTCTCATCCAAACACTCAAAACAGATGACTGAATGACAAATATGACCGACTAGTCCAAAAAAAAAAGACCCTAATGAAATTCCCCCTGGTAAATATCCTAGTCTCCTCTAGGTAAAAATACTCGAGTGACAAATGCCCACCTGCAACCCTTGACTCCTGTATGTCAAGTGTCCATTAAGCTCTAACCCCTTGATGAAAAAAATCCCCCATTGATTCTGATCTGAGCATTATAACCATCGGGTGGAAATTAAATCGGCATTACCATCGCCCATGGGTTGCGCTAATGTAACCTCTCCTCCCTGCGGGTTATACATCGATGGCATCGTGTGGGACGCGCACAGGTGTCCAGCCGGTTTTACTATTGCAACACAAACAGCCCAACCATTGGCACACACGATAGGCGTAACGACAAACGACGTAATTTCCACTTGCAATTGCTTCAAACCTATCTGATCGATTCACGTGTACTCGTCCTGGCCTGATCCTTCACATCTCTCTCTCTCTCTTTAATAACTCTGTCTCAATTCAACAGTCAATTATGCCCCACTGGTGTACATGCCTTCTAGTTGGAGTAGACGAAGGGCAACATGGGCCGCAGGGCTAAATCGACCACTGAAAAATATTTTTGCATAATAGAAAATAGTACCTGCACAATTCTCTGAATTATGTCCATATACCGTATGCCATTGCACCGAATCCCAATCCGCCTTATCTCATTTGCCTTAAATGTATCGTAATAATTCTCAATATAAAGATTTGGTACAGAAATTGATAGCGTATTATGTCCAAATCTGGTCATCAATTCAGTATCAATTCGTTAACTTGATGATTCTGTAGTTATGTAATTTGATGTCGTAAAAATATTGTCGTTATCGTGCAACAATACATACCATATTATCTATGGATCGAATTCACTTTTGAAAATGGCTTCTGCTTCACAATTGGTTCCTCATAAGTTACCGGGTTGTGAAGATTTTTATAAATAAAATGATTATTGAGGAGAAATTCAGATAACTTATGAAAACGGTCGGTTTTGTCTACCTGGTCTATTTTACCCGCTCCTCCCACCATTACAAGTCATGTATTTATTTAATGCGACATATTTAATAGTCGTACATTCCCTTGGCGTGTAGGCAGTGATGGCGAGATTATCATGATAGTTTGATTGGGTCTAGTGAACTCAATTATTCTCCATTGTCGAGTTTAATTATGCTAGTGCATTTTTATCAGCATCTGTTGTCACCTCTGAACAAAGATAATTACTATTTAACGCGCCCCAGTGATCACCTCGTAAGAGTGATGAAGAAATAGTAATTGTCGCGTGGATTATGATATTAATAAATCAGATGAGTTATTATAATGCTGTTGATGAGCACTCGAACATTCGGGATTAGTGGATGCATTCCTGAGGAGTCTCGACGCTTTATAAATGTCAGTCTCATTACAAACAGAATAGGGCCGAGTTATTAAAGGACTGCGATTAATTATGTGCCCCTGGTCGACATTGTCCCCAGGGTCGTTCTTCTCGTTTTGGTGAGAGGGCTCTTCCCCAATCCCTCGTTATGAATCCCCAAGTTTTGTACACCCAGTGTCATCCCCCCAGGATCTCGGAAGACTGTGATTTTTCTGCTGACTAGATAATCATTTAACGGGGAAAATTCAGTTAGTTGTCTAGAATTCGTTAAATGACTAATGTGACGTCGAGTTAATTAAGGTTTAGGCTTTTTCAAGGCGAGGAGTTGATGAGTTACTCAACGGAAGACCGAGGTTTTATATTGTTATATCGTTGTTTATATGTGTGAACAATTCCCATTCAATTATTTCAGTTAGTAAATATTATATGGAAAATCTCCTTAAGTACGATTGTATGAGTCAAATAATCCATAATTTAACAATAACACCGAAAAAACTAAACGTGAGTCGCATTTTGGAAATCGTATTTTATGTTTTTTAAAGTATCTTTCAAGGTCAGGGTTGCAGTGCAAGTTATAGTTCAAGTACTTGCAAATCATTGCAGCATGATCGTAATCTACTAAACGAAATTGTGAAATATTGGCAGAATCTCTATAAATTACTATAAAAATTAACATAAATTTTTGTTAAATGTGTGAAATGTGTGAATTTAACTTACCGTAATTTTGAACATTATTTACGTTTACATAGTCTCGAATCATGTCCACCAAGACGGCAATATATATGCCTACATTGAGCGTAATTTGCATTTAAACTTCAGCGGGTAAAAGGACCTTTAATAAAACGTAAAATCTATTTTTTAGAATATAACTGACACTTCGATTTAGCGACGTTATAATTCGGATGGACCAAATTGAAAATTACGTGAAGCAATTCGTGAAGTTTAAGCATAATCAGTCAAACCAGGATGTGATACAGATGACAGCTTGTGGGTCAATTTATCTCGGATCGAATACTGCAAGTGAAATTTCAAAAAATTTCCAAACCCCCAAGATTTTTTGACAATTTAGAAATTGACTCATCACATTTACACTTTTACGTAGATTTTTCTGGCAGCAGTGAGTCAACACATCATAAAACATCATCCTTATTACTTAAGTGCAAATATATATTTGGTACAACAAGAAAAGGCAACAGGGAGGATTTACCCGAAAGCATCAGCGTCAGCAAGTAAACTAACGCGCTTCCATAAAAGGTCATAAAGTCTTAAAAGGTCGGTTTACAACCCTGGGCTTTTAATGGGGCCACCTCCTATGTGCATAATGCGCATAATGCCTTGCAGAAAAGGAGGAGCTTATTTATCACGTGGAAAATTTCTAGCCACAGACCAACCCCCTGCACACGTTTGAGAGGGGTTATGGGTTAGCACTAGCCACATAATCACGGTCTCTCCATTTCCATATCATCGGAGTTAAACATGAAAACTTTCACGTTGTCCGACGGTTTCCTGGAATGGGTGGATCTGGCTACTCCAGACAACTTCTGTAAATAGGTTTTCACTATTTTTTCTGAATACCGAAAAATTGTCGTCACATCTGAAAAACAATTAGTTCTCGCTAGTATGGGCTGGTAATTCGGCGAAGTTAACTTTTGAGAACTTCTAAAAATAATCATCATCATCATCAGTACTCATTAGGCACCGGACAATCTAAATTAATACTATAATATTATTGATTCAGATAAATTTAATTGCAGTATTCTCAATTCATTACTTTATTCGCAGAACTGAATTTTATTACGGGATGGAAAGAGCTTCCTTTTTATATTTCGCGTTTTACTGAATCAAAATAAATATAGGGCGAATTTTATTGTTTTTATGAGAATTATTGGTATGTTCAACTTAATAATAAAAAAGAGTTTATACATTTTAGAGAGCGTGATTCCTATTCGTCGCTTTCCAAAAATTAAAAATCTTCTTTCTGTTTCAGAAAAGCTCGGTTTAAAAAAAAAACAATGTTCGTTTTTTCTAGGTTTTATGATCCACCCAAGAACAAAATTTACGAAAAATATTTTTTAAACTGAATTTTTTAATTTGAAGAAAAGCCAATAACAAACTCAACCCAAATAACCCAAATATATATTTCTCTATAAAAAGCTGGAAACAAGATGAAAAAATGTTTCTACTAATTAATTTGTCTTTTGAAATTTGTCTTTGTTATATCGTGTACAATGGGGTGATAATTTTTCCAACTTTCGGTTCACAAATTGTTTTTGCTTGCAGTAATAATTATCCAATCCTCAGAATGGTTTTAAAACGAAATTCCGAGATATTGCGACCGTGATGTGTAGCTCGTTTACCGGTTATCTTTTCATCGGTGCATTATGGACGAGTTGAATGGTGATATAGCACCTGTGCCACGACTACACCGCGGAAATAAATGTCCATTCGATGGCGTAGTATGGTTTGGTTTTTATGGTTTATGAGACACGAGGTAACAACCCAACAGTGGCAATTATTTCCTATATCACTTCAACATCGAGCGTTGTGAAGATCTCTTGGAGGTATATAAAAATTAATAATTTAAATGACCATCGGCTTTTTCTCTCTTTTTTTACGATTGTTATTATTTTTTAGTGACACTCGAGACAACCCCCTGGAAGATTATGGGAGAGGTGAGGGAGGCGGGAGTTAAAAAAAAATATATGAAAACGACGTAGAACCCGGAGATAATGACAGTGTACACGCCTCCAGTGTTATCTTGTGCATTTATCTCTCCCCGGATTGCTACAGTTGGTTTTGCTTTATTTCCACTTTCGGTAGGGCCCGTTAAAACTTCGTCAAACCCAGAGCTATAAGTATTTCCACGCGCAACGGGATATACGTAAAAAATTACTCAGTTTCAAATTATGCAACTTGGGGGATTTTTTTACGATTGTGGACGAGTCTGAGGCATCCTCCATTACAATAATAACCGAGGCGACAGTGGCCTTAACCAATCGTTACACTCATTTGCCATTCTTCCTTTTATAATAGTTCCGGGTCACTCACCACTTTGTTATTAAAGTTCCCGGGAATTTCTTCGTTTTATGGGCTTCTTGTGTTCATTCAATTATTGATGGTTCGAGAGCTCTTAAAATGTTTACATTGATCCGGAGAAGTATTAAGGCGGAAAGGAAAACATGGTAATATCTCTTGTTACAACGTTAATTCAATATCTCATGAACAAAAGGAACTGATTTTTCAGGTCGAAAGTTCAAATTGAATTTCTTCCAATGAGAAGCCCATTCTCTTTATTGTCAATAATAATTACACAATCTTGGACCCAGAGGCTAATAAAAAACCGAAGTGTTGCGTTTGAGAATTTCTCTTTTTATACATTATCGAGTATTAATTAAGCAACTTAATGTGTGATTGAGAATCGAGCAATATAGCAATGGGTATTATAACCAGAAGCGCATTAATGATGAGTCTCATCCTATAGCATCGATCAAGAGCATCCAAAGACACGAATTCCTGGTCATTACTGGCTTCGTGATTGCGGAATCTGTTAAATTTCCTCTGCAAGTCATTTATCAGTAATCCGAGAAAATGGGAATTAATATTGATGACAATTACGCACATTGTCGTAGTGATTAATCTTGCTTCATACTCAAATTCCCAACTGTTCACGGCTTCGGCGAATAGGATATGAAATAATTTGATGCCATTCTCCTCAAGAAGACTTCACTACAAGGACACAATTATTAACAATAATCAAGACATTTATTAAAATTAATTGTAAGAACAGAAAGTACTGTTTTAATCATTGTTCTAATTTGTTCAGAATAACGATTATTTAAGTTCATCCATTTGTTAAAATTATCGATCTTCCTAACAACTTTCCTGATGCAAAGGTAAAGTTTATAAATATTAACTATAAAAAACCGTTATTTTTTTACTAGGCCAGTGAATGGTGTTTATATAGAATTGAAAATATAGTTATATTCGTCGGAATGCAACAGAAGCAAAAAACGATAAATACAGAAAATTTAAATGAATTATTGGCTGCTGCAGAGTTTTCAAAAACATAATAATTATAATATGTTGATGAAATTCCCTGTGAAAAAAATGTCAACTTTTTATTCCAGAGGTAGCATGAAACTTTGTTCGTATGAAGGAATGCCCGTACTAATTTACAAAGGTATCATTGGAATTTCTCATATCTCCATAACGAACCGACTTTTTTCCCTCCCACTTAAACATTCTCCTGCAACTAATCGAATTGTGTTAAATTAAACATCGACATCCACCTCGAGTTTTATCTACGACTGCTGTCATAGAGAATTCCAAGGGATAATAAAATCAAAAAAAGCAAACACAATGGATAATTCGCATTCTATCCTCTAATTGAACCCCAGTACTGCGCAATATATTAAGATTAGCATTTTAATTTAATTCCACAGGTAGTGAAAATCTTATTGAATTGAATTGCAGCTACTAAACGCGAGCTAAACCTTGTGGAGAACATCCTGGGGGGCAATATCGTAGCTCGCAAATCACAGCTTAGTGAGCACCACATCCTCTGCGCCCCGCAAACACTTTTACTGTTATGGTGAAATATTTTATGGGGATATTGTAAAATTAAAAAGCGTCAACCCCAACACCGGTGCCCAAGTGTTCGGGGCTTCTGGTGATAATAAGGGGTGGAATAGACGCATCAGTGACACTAGTATCGAGACTGATCCCTCGATGTTACCAGTGGCTCGAGATTGCCTGTATAGATTTTTTTTTTTCCCCACACGTGTATGCCTCCAACACACCACCATATGCCCCCCTCGCTTTCTATAAGAAGGCTATACGTTTTAAAGCGTACTTTTTTGTTGTGAGGGGTTGGCCAAACCACTATTTGACTTTCATTACGTCTTATATGGAGGGACGAGGGAAATATTTATCGCCACAGATTTTTCGGATAAAAGCCAAATCACGGGATGGACTGGCAGTCCAATCAACTGGTTGAATCGGGGATTTACGAATTTTCCAATTCAAAGTTTCAAATGAAAAAAAAAATGTCCAACCCCACGTATACGAGGCGCTGGCCAATCTAGTGCTCGTAAATCAGTTGTGAAAGGAAAATTTTCACCCAGATGACCGTGATAAAGCCGAGATTGCACGTGCACGCTCGTTCCAATTATCCTGACTGCATAATTGCGAGAGTGATTGTGATAGTTGTTGTGTGCGGTGGTATTTTGTATTGACACGAATAACGGACGGACGGATAACATGTTAGGATGGATTGAAATAATTATGAGTTTTGATTCATTCAGGTTAGTTGAATGAATGAAAATTCGCCTGAGTTGATATACCAGTCTAGATTTTAATGAGACTGATAGCCAGCTACTAGATAAAATCACAACACATCACACGTTCATTCATAAAAAATTGTAGTTGAAAGTAATTATTCGGTGGACGTGTTTACAGCGGTATTGAGATTTGACGGTATTAATTTCAGGTCTTGATTATATGGTACGTTCGATAACCACAGCCGAAAGGGCGACAGATCTCCACCAAGGGTGAATTAAAACTCGCTAATTAACTCGGGTTTTAAATTAATCAACTCCCCCCATCTTCATTATCGTGGCGCTTCAATTGAAATACAACGATGCAATGTCAAGTGCGTTCGCACGATCGATACTTAAACACTCTAGTGGTTTGAATTATAATGTCAGCAACGGAGGGGACACAGATTTTCTGGAAGGAGGATTTTTTGAAGTTACGAGATGAAATAAAAGGAAAGTGGAGACTTACCTGGATTCAACGAGAGGTTTTCACGATTTTTCCTCGCGGTCTGGCGATAAGGACGCAGTTTATTCTCCCTCTACCTGGCCCAAAGCAAAATAAAGGAAATAATCCTCGTAATTATCAAATCCATGGCGACACGAACTCCGAGGAAAACCCTTGAAAGGATCTCCGAACTTGCTCATTACCGCAAATATGAAAAGAATTATTTGCCATTCCTTTTTCACATCTTTTGTTGCCAGGGTGATACTCTTAACAACCGGATAAAAAGGAGCGAGGGAGACAGGCAGAGACAGAAGTGCACACGCAACGACAAATTGTAAAGACCAAAAGCCATACTTCTCAGAGCTCACGATCATAAAAAGGGCTGTGATAACTCTGAGAAAATCATGTCAAAGGGCATAAAAATTAACGAATCCTTTTTTTCTTGATATGAGTCACGTGGATCTAACGGGATTGCGAACCTTTTATCGCTGAAACAATGTTTGATGTGTTGGTGCCCGAGCATTTACTCTGCAAATGACGCGATGGGGTGAAGACGTTAATTATCAAAGTTTACGATCGCACCGCAGGAGTTGTCGGGAGGTCAAATTGGAATGCTAATTTTTGACAAAGTTACCCTCCTGTCTCGATCACACCCTACCCTCATTCCATTTCAAACTCAAAAGTCAATTCTAAGTCAATAAGCTAGAGTTTACAGGTTTTTTTATTATTAACTTGAGGATCTATCGGCTGGTTATTGTAACCATTCCTAAAATCGAATGTGCAATTTCCATAACTTTTTCACATTTCTTCATTTGTTTGAATATATACGAATACATTTTCAAGACATGTCTATATATGTATTTTCCCTGCGGATTACTCTTAAATGAATGACGCAATGAATTTTTTCCTCCTTCAATTATTATATTTTTGTATAATTCACAAGAGACTTTTTAGAAGCGATCGTCCCAGGCATGCTGTAGATATTTGCGCAAAGTCAAGAGAAATAAGGAAAAATGACTCTATTTCCTAATTCAATCATCATGTAAAAGTGATCTGATTTTTATGCAATACATTAATCAAGTGGATTTTGAGTTTTTAAAAAACTCGAATTTTCGAAGAGTTATAACAATTTGCAACTTGAAATGCAAAAATGCATTTGAATTTGAAAATCTGAAAAAAATTTCAGATCTCCATTTTATATTAAAAATGTTAATTGCAAGGTCCAAATGGTGAATTTATAATTTTTATTCTTTTTTATTTATTTCCATTTATTGACGAATTCTATTTGAGGGCACGAATGGAGAGGGAATGAACATATATGCTCTGATGGCACATTTGTGGCTTCAGCTCACGCACGCTTAACCCCTCCATCATCTATTGTTTCTGGTATACACCCGCATATTCAACGCGATATATCTCCCTTGGACCCTTATTGCTGAGGGTAGTTTGTCATGTTAATTTCGCTCTCGCGAATTCGCAGAAGGGTCTTGCCCTAGCCGAGCTTTTAACGCACTGCCACCGTCCCACCAGCTTCTTTCCCATTCCTTTTCTACACTCTGCAAAATCCCACCTCACACTATATCCAACTCTACCACTCTCTTATACTCATCAGTCCATGACACAGCATCGAATACGTAGAGATGCAAATCTGTCTGAGTCCACCGATGAAAGGGTTAACTCAACTGTCGGCCATTAATATGCTAATAGTTTTCGAGTTTCTGGCTTATGAGAGTTATTATCGGCGCGTAATGACCCGAAAACGCTTTTTCCGGAAGGGTTACTCGGTGGCTCCATTATTTATTGCCATTTTTTTCCCTCTTTTTTGGCCGCGTCAGTTTAAATTCACAACTATCAATAGATTTGAAAAACAAAGTGTCCGGCTGTAAATTGATACTTAGGACTCGGATGGACTCCATTCATTATTTATAAATGGATTTTAGATTTTTCCTCGCATTGGAACAGATTTTAGATCATTCGGACAACAACTCTTAAACATTTGGAAGAAATCAACTTATGGGAGTTGAAGCTTGAGTCTCAATTTCTAGTTAATATGAAATATTTATTTTTACTTTTACACGTGATTCGTTGTAAGAAAATTGTGAGAGGTCATTGGGGGCTTGGCTGGATGCTCTCAGTAACAAAAGTATTGGACAATAATTCCAAAAATATTGCGTCACAGTATTACAGTTTTCAAAAATATTATTGATACAAATATGAGAGTTAAAAGATCATAATTCGAAGGTTTCTGTGTTTTTGAGATGTCATCGCTGAGTTCCACTTTTCGGCTTTAATTTTATCTGCAAAATTCTGTGCTGTCGAGTCTTTTTTTCATTTATTGAAGTTTTCTGATTTTTCTATTTCACGTTTACTCTGTAGAAATCATGATAATAAAAAGAAAGCCAGCGTTAGGATGAGAAATGAGTACTCAATGATTAAAATGAGCTCAATGAATGATTAAATTAAAATGTTTTCCCCTGTGGAAAACTGAAGAGTTTGGATTGTAGGACAGAGAAACCTGAAAAAACCCCTCTCACGAGGGTTGAAAGAGATATGTTTTACGATCTCAAGCTTAAAAATAGAAGGGGATGTGGATCTTGAAAAGTCGTAAAAGCTAAATGAAATTCACGTGCTAATCCGACAGATGATTAAACCTTGGTTTACTGCCATAGCAGAATTGTTACCAGTGAGATGCGACTATTCTCATGTAGAGAATGAAGGAGAAATACCAGTGAAAATTCCAGCATCATAACCCAACGAATCCCTGCTGTGTATCTCATTGCCTTTGTCACGTATCGTTTTTACTTAATTCTGAATTTCATTAGAAATAACTCCATACACATCAGCAGACTGAAGGAATATCCCAGTGAAATGAAATTCAGTGTCTTGTGTGGAGAGTTATTCAAATGAATTTTCATGCGCACAAGCCAAAAAAGGAGAAGTGAAAGTGGGTACTTTGGTATGAAGTACAAGTAGCCAAAGAGGACGTTAAAGAGCAGCATATCCTGTCCTATCTCCCTGCACCAGACCCAGTCTTTATGCGTCAGTCATAAACGTGAATTAATTTCAATCGGTCTTATGTGCCAGTGTCTTCAGCAGCTAGACACATTGCATTATAACCCTCTCCTTGAGAACCTACTACTCATCCTCGAATCTCATCTTTATTATACACACATTCGGATATGTGCGCGATGAAGGGAGAGAGAGGGGTTATGTCCTGCAAAATCAAGCCGCGGGAGGGCGTTGAAAACATAAAACAATAATGGCGAAACATAAACGACGAAGCACTTAACACTTGGCACTTAAACAACTGGCAAATTGCTCCCTTGTCAGTTTGGGCTTTAAGAGAGAAATTTAGGTGTTGGAACGGCTGATGTATATGCTGTTGAAGCTTGGACGACCCTTCAAAGACGTGTATTCTCGCATGACAACCAGAGGATATGCGACCCCACAGCTCTTGGAATCCTTTGTTCTTTGAGCTTTAGTTGTTTCGCCAAGTAAGTGGCTGATTTCCGTTAGGTGATAAATATAAATGTACATTTTATGAATTTAATCGGCCACTCAAAATTCGAAGCGTCAATGGCTCGCATCGGCAAAATGTATTACGATTTCAAACTTGTAAATTACAGGTTTCAAATCGTTATAGAAGCCATAGGAAAACATTTCCAAATTGGATGATTGCATTGAATATTATGAATACTTGAAACTTTGGTTATTTACTAAATACATATCCGAACGTTTCGTAAGTGAATTTTGGTGATTATTTTTGATATTTAGATTTCAGCCAATCAAATTAATTTGATTGCATCATTCGATGATAATTTGGGTTTTATTTTTTTTCAAACAGTTTTTCTCGATCGCAACCGTGAAACGTGAAGTAAATATCCGATAATTTTGAAGGTATTGGAATATTACAGCGAGTGTTACTTGATACGAAATAAATAAAGGGGAAAATTGACAAAAAAAATTAGTCACAAGGTCACACCCTTGCATATGAGGATGGAAACGAATTTGCCACGAGTATCTAATAATTCTTGCTAGGAGAAATTGACGATAAGGAAAGGCTTCAGTATTTTTTCTCCTGACGGAGCAGCGTAATAGCACAATATTTCAAGTGCTCCTTTCCGACAAGCAGATTTCAAATAATTGGCAATCGTTGAGTACTCGAGTCTTGACATTACGTATCTCATTAACTCCCTATCCTCAAACAAATCCGAGTAATTGCTTGTTATCAGTCTTCCCGCACTATTTTCCAGAAAATCAAATCACGGGATTTCCTCAACTTGTTGAGAACAACTCATCTTATTACGAAGAGGGGTAATCGTTTCACCTCTATCTAAAATTTTTGTGAGACTTTTGTTTCTGATATTTACGATCAAGTTTCACCTTATCTCAACCCACACAACAAACCGTGAAATATCTCCGGGGGTTGAAAGTACGGAGATATTCTTGATAGGTTATTAAATTAAACGATATATCTTATTGCGTTATTACCTTTTGCCTGATATCAGTGGGTCGTCTCTCTCGGTCAAATAAAGACTATTTACGGATTTATTCTCCATCTCACTTGAACTTTTCTCGCTACCTCCCGACATCCCCTGGGATAGGTTCACCGTGGGGTCGTGCCATGGCAACCCCTATGTAGTAATTATGCTTTTCTTTTTACGTCTGCACCATTTCAGTTTTGGGTCCGACGATCCAACAAGGCATCGATACGTAGGAAGGGTGAGCAAATGCTAAACTCGAGGGGTTGGTTTACTCTTCGATTTAAGGATATCCGGGCTAATCGGAATTACCCTAGACACTTTTAGGATGATGAAAAAATATAAAAGTAAATTGCTATGAATTCCGACAACAGCGGTGAAATAAAAAAAAAATTCTATTCTCAAGGAGTTTCATCTGATTCCATGAAATATGGAAACAATTTAATCCCGCGAATAGCTTTTCTTAATGGAAAACATGTAAATAATAATCTTCCAGTTATTTACCACAGAGGCAATAATATAAATATTCATTCCCGGTGATGCTCTTCGAAATCCCAGAGACACTCGGTTTCATACAAATGCTAAATCCTCGGGGATTTTTCATTCGCAATGGTCCTCTCGCGGTATTAGATTTCCACGTCGAGACGTCGAGACCCCATTCAAATCCAAAAAGGTCTACAACAATTCCCAAAAAAAGACACAATGCTAGAATAGTCGTTGCTATTTTTCAGTTTCTCGGTGAGTTATTACGCGACTTGCGCCACGCAGTCGCCCACACACCGGGAGGTAACAGCCCGTGGTGGTGTGCATCCACTGATGTTTGTAATCGTATGGAAATAAGGTGCTAAGGACAAGTTAAGGCAACAATGTTTGCTCGAGTAATAATGGCGCCAGGTCTTCTTATTGTTCGTCACATCGCCACCAATTTCATGTTTATTTGATTGAGGGAAACCGGACGAAATTACACCTCGCGACTTCGACAAACCGATAAATGCTAATATGGTGGCTCTTCTTTCCAACTTTTTCATATCTTGATTTTTTTTTCCATTTGAGGTATACCTGCAGTAAATAAACATCCTTAGTGTCGGAACAGAGTAGGTATTAATGAATTTAAACTCTTTCAATCATCTCACTTGTTTTAGTGGATGCTCATGTAGCGGTGCAGGCACCCTCTACTTCGATTTTCCTTCAAAAAGCAGTTAATTTATAATTAACTAACAATGTTATGAGGTATTTACAATAATTCAACGAGTGGTGCAGCACTTTTCAAAAAGTTTCAAGCCTTACCAGCACTTAGCATGGCCCAGGGTTCGCGACGGGGACCTGACTGGTATGAACCCCACCAAAGATTGACTTGAACCTGTCTACTCCCTCCAGGTATATATCTAATTGAGTCCGAGTCCATTTTATTCTTTACTTTGTTTTTAATAGCTATTAAGCTAAATAGTAATTCAGAAAAATGTACATTACCATAAACATTTGTAAAATGTGGTGAATTTAAAAGTTTTTATACGAATGTATTGAACTGTGCAGTAATAATATTGACGTGAGATAATAAAGCTATATGCTTCAGGCTCAACAGGACAATGTAATTTCCACCCCCTGAAGTAGTATTCCTTTCTGTTTCCTTCTTGAACTTTCCTAAATGATACCCATTAATTAGGAGAGAAAAACTTGAATGGATTATGTTTTTATTCAATGATTAATTTATGTTGATTTAAATTTGTTTCTTAATTTACGCATTGTTATTAATTGTATTATCATTCATTTTGAATTTTCAGAGACTACATTATGTGCATGTTTTTTTTTATTTCTTTGTTCATCAAATTTCGTGAGTTGCATTTCCTTTGGTTTTATTTCTTCTTTCATTTTTTCTCATCTAGTTCTCGTTTTTTGGCGGGAATAATTACTCTGGTAAATAATTTCAATTATTTCTCTGATAAATAATTTCAATTTTTTTCGCGGAAATTCTATCCGGTAATTTTTGTTGGACAAAATTTGTTCAGAGAAAAAAATGCCTAGATTCCAAAGATGAGTAAAGAAATGATGATTTAAAGTCGTAGATGTCCATCTGTCCTGGTGGTCCACTCTACCCTGATTTAGCAAATATAACTGCGTAGCTACTCAAATTTATTTTGAGTGATCGCGACGTGACAAGTGTCCAGGGGGAAAAGTGAAGAAAGATGATAAAAGCTGTCGACCTAAATTACAAAGTAGGTCAAAAAGCATCTCCCGGAGCGTTAGAACGTCATTCCCTCAAGTACCCGAGCTGGTCACGAAAACACTCTCGAAGTTCACTGCCTTCTTGTAACGAGTTTCCTCCGTTGGGTATATTTGAAACTTTTCCTCCCATTCACCAACTTCTTCATAACCAACCTGGATTATGCCCTCTTTTGCACCCTCTCAACGACTTCACTCGGTGCAATCAAAAATTGCAGAGTCGTTACAACTGCAATCGATGAAACATGATTAAAAAACTTATGAATGTAATGAAAAGAATCCCGAACAATGACGCCTGAGTACAGATTCATGAGGAATAATGAAAGAACCCTTCAAAGAAAAATATCATCTCGAATTATATGGCAAACCCATCATCAAAGAGCTTCCCCACTGATACCCCACAAAGCCGCGCAACTCAGTCTTTCTACAAAGTGCGTTATTTACATCTCCAAGACGATGAGAATTCTTGTCGCCTCGTGGTTTTTCAATGTTCTCTAGAGGCACGGAAAAAAAATATGAAAAGATGTAACATTGGTCCATGGAGCATCGCCCAGGCAAAAGGAAAAGGCATAAAGGATATCTCGACGTACTAAATATAAGTGCTTCGGATAAGAAGGGATGCTTTAAAACATTTTTATTCGGAGAGTGCAAGGGTATAACTGTTTCTAGTGAAATTTAAAGAGACTCAGTTGTGGGGGTTGTACCCAACAATTTTGGGGGCTTGTTGGATATATAATGACTGCGACAGGATCGACCTTCTTTCGCTGCCTCGCGTCTTACACCATTTCTTTTTTCCCTTCTTTGCCTCTCCTTCACCTCAAGTATCAACGAGCGACAGTGTGCACAACTCGAAACCCCTCTTGGTTCCCTTCATCGCTTCCATTTTTCCACCCTCAACCCCCTCGAACCACCCGTTACTCTTTTGTATTTCGCTGTCTCGCGTTGTATTGTCCCTTTCAGCTCCCAAAGGAGATCGACAGGGAGAAAGAGAAGGAGAAAAATGGAGGCGGGGGCAAGCAACACACCGAGATATCGGATCAATTTTTTAAGCCGAGGGTGCCGAGACTTTGCACTTCTTGAAGGAGGCCGCGATGGCCAACGAGGGTTGAAAAATATAAGAGTACGGGTTATGTCGTTAAATGTTTGAAGAAAGAGGATGAGAGATCCTATGGGGTGGGAGTGCAATGTCTCGAGGGGCGAAATCAAGCCGCGAAGAAAATTAAAACGAGGAACCGAAGGTTTTTACTGAAAGTAAAAAAGGGGTCGTAGATATCAACGCGTTCATCTTCTTGAATATTTTGGTTTTTTTTTTCTTTTCAGTCTTCCCTTCCGACGCATTGACGACAGAGAAATGCTGCGAGTCCTCACAGAGTACTCAGATATCACACTTTTTTTTTTTCAGAGTTATTTCTTCATTTTTACTCGCAGTCCATCGGCCATTCCAATTCCAATAATGAGGAACGCCTGAGATTTGTTGAGGCTTGCTGCAATATCATCGCGCAAGATTAATTTCAGCGGTGATCCTTTTTATTTTTCTCTTCAGTGGTTTATCCCTCTGGAAACTAAATGTCCCAGGAGCTGACTCTCTCAGAAAAAGTCGATGAAAGAACGCGCATAAAACAATTACGTTTAAGGATCATCGGAGGATTATTGTAGAGGATTATAAAAATTTATTTGACTGCAGCCATCAGAGTGCATTTCGCGCGGTTTATAAGATTGCATTTTTTCTCATTTCAAATTCTACGGTTCTATAATTATTTTAGGGCTCTTCTTCCGCTCTTTAAATTGATATAGGGTAAATCCCCATTTAAAGTAGAGTTTCTCGTTTTAAATGATAATTGATTTTTCAATGAAAGCTCGAATTCCAGTCTAATATTGAAAATTCAGATGAAATACAAGTGACCACGAGAATTAACCAGTATAATTTTATTATCATACCGATACTTTTGTCATGCTCTTCAAATTACCATAAGATAAATCTCCGTTGGGCACCAATAATCACATGATGAATGCAGATGAACGTCAAAAATAGTGTAAAATTGAATGAAATCCACTAGTATTTTGAAATAGAAGATAATTCTTTTCAGCTATTGGATTATTCTTAATTAATCCCTCGTGCGAGCTCTAAAAACCATAAATGCCGTGGATTTCTCACAAATTCATCGAGATTGGATTCGCAGAAGATCCATTCCAGCGATGATCTTCTCCATTTTTCCTCGAATTTTATCTCTCCGTTATTCCTTCATCATAACGGAGTTGATGGGTATCGAGAGTCAGCCTGTTGGCAAATCGCTTCATTTCACACGCATTCGTAGTACCCATCCTCACCTGCCTCGTGAATAAAATGAATCACTACCTCGTAAAGGCCATCCGTCATGTCATTCGCCGCGCACACCCTGAGTCCATATTCTATTTATCAGATTCTCTTTCTTTCCTTCTTTTTTTTTTTACTTTAGACCTGTATGTGCTATTCCATGGTTACAGGATCATTCTGCGGTTGGCAATATTGTTTAGTGCTAACGCACGAGTGCTATAGCCAAACTAAAGCCCATGCTATATTTCTTTATTTAATGCTGGTAGTATAACGCCTTGATGGCAGTCTGTTTTATTCTTACCGCTGAGTCAGCCTATGAAGGTTTCAGTGATGATAATACCAGGGATTCTTCTCACTGTCTGAACACTTTCTATCTACAGATGAGCTTCTGCTATTTTTGTCAATATCAGTTGATCATTTGTGCTCTTAAAATAAATAATTTTATGGATAAGTGAATACAATGGAAGAATTTAATTGGAAACTGTAAAGTTCATAAACTACATCTGCTTTGAAACTGATGCTACACAAGATTTATTTATGATTTAGAGTACTGTCAGTGTCATTTTTTAATTTGTTCAACCTTTCAAGGCTAGATTGTGGCTCGAAGGAAAAATCTCATTCCAAACGAATTTAGACATAAAATTGTTTGTAAAAATTGACAAAATTATTAGAGGTAAATCTAGTTCTCATTGAGTGATTATTTCATTAATAGTCTATAAATTTATTTAAAAAAACAATACCCTCATATTAACAGTTATTAATCATTTAAAAGTGATGCTTAATTGGAGCCATTTCGAAGGTTTGTCTGTTTTGAGGAAATGAATCACACGAATATGGAATTGATCGTAAGATTGTATATTTCTCATATTGAATTTATTTTTTTTTCATATGATATTTTTTGCGTTCTTAGATGAAAATATGCTTAGCTCAAATTCTATGATTATATTTTTTGATGTTTGATTAACTTTGAAAGAGTGCCAGGCCCTCAATTTCTCAATTATCCCCAATTTGTCACACGATTACTCGTAATTTCTTAAAGGAAACGAATGTTTATTAATTTTTTAAGATAAAATTATCTCATGCGATGAAAGAACTATTTTCGAATAAATAATGAAAACCAGGAGAAATGCTAGTTATAATTTATTGTGCGATATATTTTCAATATTTTCTAAAAAATTGGAAATTTTCGTTCCTTTACTGACCTGTCATATTTGTAATGATTTCTAAGATTATCCGTCGGATGAATAATTAGTCATAAGGGCGAGATGATGAGAGTGGAATGATAGGAGCGAAAACATAAGGGTGAGGTCTGAAGAGTAAAATTGCAAGGATTAAATCGCAATAACGGAAGAGGGTGAGAAAATCGAAAGGGTAACATCGAGAGGGTTGAATTGTAGGGGTGAAATCTTAAGGTTAAAGTTTTAAGGATGTAATCGTAAAAATAAAATGGTCAAGGCGGTATTATACACAATCCAATTTTATACACAAATTATGAAAAAAGAGGAATTATAATTAAAAATTGATCATCAATGTTATCATTTTTTAATTGTTAACATTATCATTATGATTGGGTTAAGAGTTGGTAGAAGGTATTATTACTGATTAAAATTACAATAAAGGGAGTTACGTAGATATTTATTTTTTCTTATAGTTGATAGATGTCATGAATAATTTGACAGCCAGCCCCATGCCACTTGCATGACAGTCTATATTGATGGTTTTTTCATCGTTGGATCTGTCACGAATGCCCAGAAGTAATGTAATTGTAACGATGATGTAATTAATTTAATTTCATATAATTGATATTCAGATAATTGAATAATGATTAATTGAGCCAGGGCAATTACTGGCAACCCACACTACGACGAGCTCGGCCCTTTCCTTCTTCTGTACCTGGGGATATCTTCCTGGCTCTTCACGCTAGAATGAAACATGCAATGAATTTTATTCTTCACAAAAAATATGGGGAAGATCGACCACGCCTTATTTCAAAAGTGTGAGCTCACGAAAGTTAGTGTTTTTCAAAACCATTTTTTCTTTTCTAGTAAAAAATTTGTGGATTAAAACACGATTTTTCGTCTACTAACAACAAAAATTTTCTGAAACGATTAGGGCGTTTAGAAGCAATATTAATAATTATAGAAGCAATAAGTTTATTTAAAAATCGAGGGATATAAATGTGACATGCTCGCAGACTAAAATAAAAAACCAAAGGGTTACGAGTTACAAAAGGACGATCGTACATGTATTAGTAAAAAGAGAAAAGGAAAGAACAAATAGGTACCAATAATATGAATGAAGCGAGTCTTCTAATAAATCAACCGGCTTTTTAAAAGTATTCTAGAATTAATAAGAATAAACTATTAAACAAATAAATATATCCTGTCTTGCCTTGAAAAATCGGTTTATTGTGATAAGAAAATTGCCGCCTTAAATATTTACTTAAACCAAAATCTTTTACTCATGGCAAAATTCTAAGTTACAAGTTGGTCTAAGTATATGCCTATTTATAACAATAATATGTTTAACGTTTACAATAATTAAAACAATATAGAAATGTTTAGAATATCGAGATGCATGTCCCAGTTGCTAACATCTTTTGCATATTCGATATATCTTTAGTACGATTTTTTTCTCTATATGCTATCAGTTTTTACAGTCTATTGAGGATTGACAAAGGCAACAAAATATCTTTCTATTTCAATCACAAGGTAAAGCCTTTTATTAGTGGAATCAGCCACTAGGACATTTACCTTACCCGTCCCAATTTTAAGTGGAATAAATTTTCTCCTTATTTAAATTATCCCTAAAACAACGCGGGAGTCAGGCTTTACGATACAATGCGTCTGATTGCTGTACCAAAACCAATAAAATTCCAGAATAATAACGCAGCTTCATGGGGACTCACCCACGTCTTTTACATTTCCTCCTGCTTTCTCCGATGGTTTCGGTATACAAAGAAGGAAAAAATATATTCCCCGAACTTACCCCTCTCTAACAAAAAGCCCGTAGTGATGAAATTGTTTGCATTTATCTGGCATATTTTTTTTACGATATTTATTTCACTTCCAACGTCTTACTACACGAGGTCCTGTCACTCACAGCAGATGCTACCAAAAAGGAAAAAAAACACGAATCTCCGTGAAGGGTGAAGGGAAAAAAAGGAAAACACATAACTCGAGTTTCGAAGGCATAAAACGCACGTTAGTGTAGGTTTTAGAGGAAAAAAAAGAGAGCTGTAGGAGTCGGTTTGACTTCGTCTTTTTTTTGTGGAAGGGGAGTCATACAAACTGAAATTTACTGAGCGGTGAAAACATTATAGGTTTATCAATATTTGCCGGATATATATTAAACTTTGATAATTCCGTTAAAAGCCTTTTCCATTCAAATATTGAACACATCGATCACTATATTCTTTATATTATCAAATTCATGGGTTCATTCGATGGTAAATAAGCGTGTGGTCCATCCACATAAATCTCGGATTTTGTTTTTTATTATACAATATTATAGATTCAAAAATACTCATATAACGGAGAATATTTCCGACTAAACCGAAAAATCAATTATTACAAGCAACGACTTTTCTTACCCTTTTTTGCGCTCATTTAATTTCGAAATTTTCCGTCATGATTCCTATAATTACGACGTACGGTAATGTGGATTCATCTCAAAGAATGTAGAACGTATCGAGATGTGTTCATATGGAATATAAAAGTAGACATGAATGCTTTCTGTTTTGCAAAGCTCAGGAATTATTCCGCAATTTCGTAAAGGACAAGGAGCGGTTGATGTTTATCTTGAACTCGAATCTTAAGCCATATTTGTCTCCTCCGTTCGAGAAAAAAAAATGATAGATAAGCGTGAAAAAGTTCCTTGTTGTAAGAAATTCTTCTCTCTAAGTTCCAGTAAGGATTCGTAGAGTTAAGTGAGTTTAGCCTTGAAGGAAGGATTATTTTTTCTCTGTATTATCAGGAAGAAGCTTGACAAGTGTGAAGGGAGGTACATAGAATGGGTGTTAACGGCCACCGGAGTGATAAACTCCGGAGGGTAGTGAAATAAATATTATATGCGTTTGGAAATAAAATAGTATGGCCTGTTGGCGGAAAAAAATAGAGAGTTGGTGGATGTAGAGGGCAGTTGGATAACATAAAGAAGAGGAGTCGTACACGAGTGCCACGACGTGCAATAAGTTATTGCCGTGGCTACTAACGCGGCGTATAAGACACGCGAGAAAGGGGGTGTTAACGGGCCGCCGTGAAAATCGAATGTGAAAAGGAAATTAGCTTCCGTGGTGAGCCACCGAGTATAAAGATAAAAGAAAGGATGGGAGCGAACTGTGAAAAAAAAAGCAAAACGGGTGGTGAATGGGTGGAGAGAAAAGATATGAGAAAAGTTTGATGTTTGAACTCCATGGCGAAGTGAGATGATGAAGAAGGAAGGAATATGAGAAATAAAAAGACACCTTTCTATAATAAATAAGCGGTGAGAATGGCTGAGGATAAGTCGGGTCAGAGTTTATTCCTAGCATAAGCTACAGGGATTTTTATCCTTGATGGAAGAAGTCATTTTAGAATGGAAAGAGTGGGAAGATGAAGGAGAAGTAGAGGGAGAGGGAAACCGATCGCGCTTTAGCCTCTTTACAGCCTAGAATGCAAATGATGTTCGTATCCGGGCGGTTGGCTCCTTGCTTCCTGGACACGAGTTCTCCTTTGCGTCTTCACTTCCTCGTAGAAGTGGAGGCACAAGTAGAGACAACAGCATGGAAGAAAAAAAGGGTGGGAGGCGATTTAACATCCAAGTTGAATGAGCAGCAAAGCCTTTTGGCCCCCAACGTCTAACCCTCTTTGGTACACTCGCTTAACTACCCGTCCAGAAATAATAAAATGCAGATTCGCTCCGGATCTTTTTCGGCTTTCAACAAAAAAAAA